>NW_008794083.1:1076657-1077399 GCF_000699145.1 Aptenodytes forsteri
TGTAGCCCCGCAGAGGACTGCAAACGGGTCCCCGGTCTCAGCATCTCGGCACCTGTGTGAGCTGTGGTCCAACCAACCTGCCGTGCGGGGAGCAGAAGCCCCCCTCGGGCCAGGCTCCGTAGGACAGGGGCCGCAGGGAAGATGCAGTTTGCATCTTCTTTCTGCTCGGGAAAGCTAAAGAGGGCTTCTTAAACGAGGTGCACTGAGGAGCCCTTCCCCTCTCTTTGCAACTCAGACTGAATGCCCGCAGTCAAGCTGCTGAAAACATCTAGCTGTACGGAAAAGGAGGGACAGTCGCTCCCTAACTACGGCAGTGAAATACGTGGCGTGCCTTAGGTTAAGCTGAACAGTGGCTCCAGCCTCCGGCTCCAGGATCGGACTCTGCACGTGGTTGGTACCTGGCACCATCGGGACCCGTACGGCGCTGCTGCCATCGGTCTTGCGCGTGTTGTCCCACTGCTCCCAGGGGCTGGAGGCCGGAGGATGTTCAGTGACACATCTCCCCCTGGCCGCTGCCTTAGCCCCAGTATGGGAGGCAGATCGGGCGGGGGGGGGGGGGGGAAAAAGGGGGGGGGGGAGGGGGGGAGGGGCGGGGGGGGGGGGCCCCCCCCCGCCCCCCCCTGCCCCCCCTCGCTCCTTTCGTGTGGCAGCAGTCGCTGGACGTTCGCAATTTCGGAGCTGGGCTCTGGAGGCGGCGCCGACAGCGAGCAGGCAACAACCTCGGCACCCCGCGCCGGCGCGC
>NW_008794083.1:1091359-1094456 GCF_000699145.1 Aptenodytes forsteri
GGGGGGCAAAAGAGGGGAAGGGAATGGGGGAGACGTCTGGTGTCGTCGGGTGGTTTTAAAAGAAGCATCGGACCCAAGGTGGGTATCTTGGCCAGATAGCATTTACCAGTTCTGGTTAGAGCGTCTCTCACATTGTTTCGGCACCAGTCTGATAGGTGTATGTAGCTTCTGGTTAGGGCTATTAGGGTCATTATGTGTGTGGATTATAATCCGACACTGTATCTGGACAGGAGGTAGTGTTGCTGAGAAGTGTTAGGGGTGAGGACGGAGGGGGAGGAGGAGGAATCCTTTAAAATCTATTTGCTTTCAAGAGCCGGTAGATATAAAACTGGCAGCCCACTGTGAATTAAAATGTCTTGGGCTTCTCTGTTTTTATCCTTATTTCACACACACATGCACACACACGCACACACTCACACACACACACACCTTTTATTTTGTTCTGCCTTTGCCACAGTGTATAAAGCCCTATTGAGACATGTAGGCGTGATGTGTAAACCGGATTAGCAGTATGAAAGAAAGACATACAATGAGCCTGAATTGTTTTACTTCCTTTTCATTTCTCACGCCTATATCTCTAATAAATTTGTTGCTCCAGCAGTGGGTCAAAGAGATCGTGTCGCTCAGCTTTTTTTTTCTGCAAGACCCGATGGCAGAGATCATGACAATGAATGCCCTGCCTTCTGCCAATGCAAGACTTGAGCTGTATCGTTACACAGACCCGGTGTTGTGCGGGCTGGCTAAAAACTGTTCAGTGTAACTTTCCCCCCTCTACGCACGTTGAAGTCCTGCAAGTGGCAGGGCATTTTGCCAGGAAAAGAATCTGTTTTGAAGACGACTTGGGTTTTTAGAGCTAAAGCCCCTCGCGGAGTATGACAAGGTCTGCTAGGGCTGGGATGTCCTCCAGCTTTTGGAGGGAGAGGGCCGCTGCTCCCGCCGCTGTCCTCCGCAGCTCCCCGGGCGCTCCGGTCCTCCCCTGGGAGTCCGCTGCTGCGCTGGAGGAGCACAGCGACCCCGGAGGCTCCTCTGGAGGCACATTTCCCCGCAGCCCTCCGCGGAAGAAAATGCCAGCGCTCCTGGGCTGGTGCTGTAGATCCCTCATTTGCTCCTTTGTGGCGTGCAGAGCAGCTTTCCATTAAAGGAGATCAGGGGTAATTAGCCGCATTATTTTGACAAGTTGGCTCGAGCAGTTCCCTTTCTTCCAGGGCTGAGGAGGGGGAGAGGGCTAGCTTCGTGCCGCCGCCTCCTTCCCCAGGCGCGGGCGCTGCGCGGCGGCGCTGCCCTGCGGAGCAGCTCTCCGCTGCGCGCCGCCGCCCCCGGACTGCAGCCCCCGCCTGCCCGGTGGCGAGCGGGGCACTACGAGTGGAAACGGGAAGGCTCGGGCTGCTCTGCGAAAGCCAGTGAGGGTTCTGCCCCGTGGCCTTGTGCGATGTCAAAGCCGGTGTCAGGCGCGCGTGTGGAGCCCAGGGCCGAGGCAGACCTGTGCCCTTGCGCGATGAAAACGTGTGTTAGAGGCAAAAATTTGAGGGAATAGACAAAATCAGGTCATTTTCCCACAAGTCCTTCTTCTGCCATGGTCAGCTCCCTTGTAGCCCCTACAAAAGGAAGCCAAAGTGCTGGCGCTTCGTTTCTGCGTCGTGTCTTTATTAAGGTAATCAGATGCTCCAGCAGTGCAATGCTCTTGGTGCTGTGTCCACAGGCGATGAGCAACCTGGAAAAATGTGTTAAAGTAAAATCGGTGTAAATACCTTTGTTAACGTCTATTGGATTTGATCCCTCATCTGGCTGGAGGAAGTGTGAAGCTCTGCAGTATTTGGGGTTATGAGCACAAAGTTGACCTAAGTAAGAGGCAGAGCATTACAAAATGAAGCCGCTATGACGAAGCGCTGAGGTTCTTGTACGCCAGCCTTGGCTGTCCAGGAATCAGGAGGACCAGGTATAAAAGGTTGCAGACTACAGCCACTCTACACAAGGAGACACCTTCCCAGGCCTTCACCACAGAGCAAGTCCGAGATAAGAAATCTGTGGGATCCCTGCGAGTTGGTGAAGATGGAAAAAGCCCTTGGTGTGGAGGAGCAGTTGCACACACAGGGCATGCATATCAGAGCCAGCAGTGCTTACAAATGTAAATAAGGGCAGATTGATTAGGAACAACATTATCGCCAGGAATGTAGCAGGCAGGTATCAGCTATGAGGCAAATTCGGGGCAGCCACTGCTCTGACCACCCAAGTGGAGACTTTTACACTGACACTTCTTCCTTAAGGAAAAAAAAAATACAGAAACAAGGCCAATTAGATCCCGGCAGTAATTCATCTCGTGTATGCTTTAAAAAAAAAAAAAAAATCCCTCCAGACCACAGGGAGAGAGGGGAGATTAAGATAGCGCTTGTTAAATTCGAGTCTTCAGACTGAGTTTTGGAACGGGGAGCGAGGGCTGACGGGCGCTGGGCTATTGTGTGAAGCCGAGCGGGCAGGAGGCAGGCAGGAGCCAGGCAGGGCAGCTCTGGGGGCTCGAGGTGCTTGAAGGGACACTCTTCCCCGGTTTTGGAGCCTGCGGGGAGACTGAACCAAAACGCCTCTCCACCCATCCCATCCTTGTTCATCCCCCAGCCCTGCCACCCCATCAGACCCTGTGAGGTGGAACGGGGGCAGGAGCAGTGGTACATCAGATCCTAGCGAGACGGACGGTCACTTTCCCAAGCGGAAACTTGAATTAGAGGCGGCCGACTGCATCCCAGGTGCGGGTTTCAGCCTCCAACAGAAAACAGCCTCCAGCTCCAACCCCTCTAGGTTTCCTTCTGCCGTATTTATGCACCTACGTGTGCGTGCGCGACAGCTTGCTGCTCCCAGCAGCTTTCCCGGAGACAGTCCCGTGCGGAGCACAGGGCCGGGCCTTCACGGAGGCAGGTTTCCCAGCGTGGGGAAAACGGAGGTGGGACGGAGAGGAAAGGAAAAGGGACCCCCCCACACCGGCGGCTGTGACCCTGGAAAGCCCCTGTCCGTGGGTGCCTCTAGGTAGCTTCACGAAGAGAGCCTCCGCAGGGGCGGTGCGGTGCGGTGCGGCGTGCGCAGCCAACTCCCGCCGGCGGCCCCGGCC
>NW_008794083.1:1095008-1096069 GCF_000699145.1 Aptenodytes forsteri
GCGCGTGCAGCTGTAACGGCAGCGATTAATGGCTGATTCTCAATGAACAGAGACGGGGAGAAGCGGTGCCAAAAAAGTAAACAATCGCGTATAGTTCAAGAAGTGTTTAGCGCGGCCAGGCAGTCTGCGTTTCATGGACTTTTACACTAAAAACATATTAAAATTGGCTTTCCTCAGGTTTCAGTTAAAGAATGAGCCCTAAGTTGAAACAGGCTAGCTACCGCGCGGCTTTAAATCCCTCAAGTGTTAAGTTTTCATTGTGTTTTTCTAACTGGACGGAGTGGTTTTCTTGCAAGGAACTAAGTCTCCTCTTTAGTTAAAAAAGAAAGAGAGAGGGAGAAAAATCTGGCACTTTCTACCGCAGTATCCACCACCCTGTCATTATTTCTGCAAGCCTGGGAATTCAGCTCGGACCTCCCAGTATTTGTTGCAGCTTGAGGCCAAGGTGCCTCTAAAAGGATTTTCTTTTAAGGGCTTTAGAAATCGTTTAACGCCGCTTTCCCCCCGTTTCTCTCTTTTTTAAAAGGGAAAAATATATTTCTGTATGTCGATCGCGAGAAAGTTCCGCGCGTGTATTTGCCTGCAAGCATCCCGGACGGGAAAAAAAAAAAAAAGGGAGAAAACTTTCTTGAAAAGAAAACGAAGAAGAAAGGGGGGGGAAGGCATTCCTTAATGGAAGTATTGCATGCAAAGAAGGCTGGATCTCTTTAAGGCTCCCCCTGAAGCTGGAGATGCACACACAAGGGTTGCCGGCCTGGGTGGTCTCTCTACTTTGGTGAGCTGTTGCTAAGCAGCTAATAATAGTCATGTTTGCTGAGTAATTTCTGCCCTCCCCGAGCCAATCGCCTCGCAGAAACCCAAGCCATCTGACAGCCCCGGGGGCGGGCTTTCAGCTCTTTTTTTTTTTCCTCCCTCTCCCTCTCTCGCTCTCTCTCCTCTCATACTCCCCCCCCTTCCACCCCTCCTCCTCTTTATCCAAATGGAGAGAGTCCTTTTTTTCTTCTTCATCTCATCTCTTGAGCCGAGGGGCTGCAGCTCGGTGCTGCCGCGCACACGCCGGG
>NW_008794083.1:1096874-1098026 GCF_000699145.1 Aptenodytes forsteri
GGAGTATCTGCAGCGGCCAAGCTACTGCGATGCGGCTTTCGCCTTGGAGCAGATCTCAAAGGTGCATTCAATCTCTCACTCTTTTTTGCAGAGATACACGCTAGTGCTAGTGCTGTTTTTCGGCGGGGGAGGAGGGAGGTGGTGTGTTTTCTCGCGGGGGTGGAAGGAGGAGATGGAAATGAAACAGCCACCAATAAAATGCTGGGAAAAAAGAGAGGGACGTCTGTGACTCTTCAGTGCGGGAGAGAGTGCCCTCCTTCCCTTCCTTCTCGCCTGTGCCTGCCCCGGTGCGTGCTCGCGCTGCGGAGCACTCCTCTGCTTAAATTTCCCGAGACAGCCACAGCTCGCTCCCGGCCTCCCCCCGGCTAGCCCCTGGCCCGCTCTCCCGCTCCCCCTCCGCTTCCTTTCCGCCTCTCCATCCCCTCGTAGTGCCCAGCGACCTCGGCAACACCCGCTCCCGGCCGGGACGGGGGAGAAAGCGGGCGGCCGCTTTCTTGGCAGAAGTTGTGCTTTTGTGAAGTTCTCCGCCGAGCGCCGACACGGCGACTGCCCTCGGAGAGGGGGTCCCCCAGCAGAGAGAGCTTGCAGCGGGTTTCTCCCCCCGGCGGTCGGAGGGGAAGCGCGGGCCGTAAACAAATTGCCACCCTAAGTCGGCCGCGCAGGTCGCGCCGGTCCCCGCGGAGCGGCGGCGATGGTATTGTTGGCGGGGAAGGGCTGGAGGTGCCGGAGCGCCCCGCAAGCTCGGCCCGGGCGGGGCGGAGGGGCGGGCCCGGGCCCAATCTCCGCCGGCCAAAAAATGTTCAAAGTAAACAACCTCGAGACGCTGCCTTGCTGCAGGGATGGTTTCACTTCAGGGAGCGGATTTCTAGGCTTTGTAAGACGGGGGAAAGGAGGAGGAAAAAAAAAATAATAATCCATGTGGCTGCCCTCTTCCGTTCACAAATATTGTCGTAACTTACAGATGGCTGCTCTACTTCCTAATTCAGATCACACAGCGTCTCCAAACTCTATGGAAATGAATTACTTCTGATCTTACAGCGCTGCTCACCACGTGGGTCCTGCCTCAGCACCAAACCCCTGCTAGGAGCTGGGAATGGGGGGAACGGCAGCAGGGTGCTACCGAGTAGCTTTCCGTCACCACTACACCCCCCA
>NW_008794083.1:1103083-1104043 GCF_000699145.1 Aptenodytes forsteri
CATGGTTACTCCTGCCCTGGAGCCGCGGGTCTTCCCAGTGTGAATGCTTTGCAGCCCGAGCTGCTGGTGGTGCCTTGGGCACGCGAAGAGCACGGTGGGCAGCATAGGCGAGGGCGCAGGGGTTTGATGTGGTGGCGTCACCCCCAACCTGTGTGTTGGTCTGGGGCGAGGGTGGCTACCAGCAGGTACATCTTGGCCTAGGCGTGTGCCCAAGGGTGGCTGCCCGGCAGGGCCGTGGGGCGAGGGCCCCGCTGGAAGGATGCCTGCCTGAGCTGCTCGCGGTGCTCCATCCTTGCTCCCGGGGACGCTGCGTGGGAATGCACCCCGAGGGGCACGAGCGGTCTTGCTCGTGGGAGAGCTGGGGGGCTCTCCCCGCGTGCCCCTGAGCGAGGAGGCGCGCGTCTGGCGGCCTGCCGCGGCCCCTCAACTACTGACCTCTTCTTGCCTTGCAGGGGAAGGCGACGGGACGGAAAGCGCCGCTGTGGCTGCGAGCAAAGTTTCAGAGACTGTTATTTAAACTGGGCTGTTACATTCAGAAAAACTGCGGGAAGTTTTTGGTTGTCGGCCTCCTGATATTTGGGGCTTTCGCTGTAGGATTAAGGGCAGCTAATCTCGAAACCAACGTGGAGGAGCTGTGGGTGGAAGGTAAGGCCGGGGTCCCCCTCTTTCTGCTGCCGCCCCTCCCCGCCTCGACCCGTCCCTCCCCGCCTGGCCGGCCGGGTGAAGTCGGCTTGAGAAAAACTGCGGGAAGTTTTTGGTTGTCGGCCTCCTGATATTTGGGGCTTTCGCTGTAGGATTAAGGGCAGCTAATCTCGAAACCAACGTGGAGGAGCTGTGGGTGGAAGGTAAGGCCGGGGTCCCCCTCTTTCTGCTGCCGCCCCTCCCCGCCTCGACCCGTCCCTCCCCGCCTGGCCGGCCGGGTGAAGTCGGCTTGAGGAGGCTGGAGTGCGTGCCTTGCCT
>NW_008794083.1:1104823-1115658 GCF_000699145.1 Aptenodytes forsteri
GCAGCCAGCCCGGGCGGGTTACCCCGCTCTGAGAGGCACGGCTCCAGGCTGCCGGGGTTTTTTGGTTTTGGTTTTTTGGTGGTTTGTTGTTTTGTTTTGTTTTTTTTCCTGAGGGAAAATATTATTTACTTAGCATCACATTCCCCCGTTAGCTGGGTTGACGTGAAAACAGAGTTCCTTGACTGCAGTAGTTACTCTGGGTTTATGTCAAAGTCGCTCGCAGCAGAATTTGGCTTATAAAAGTTAATATGGAGGGCTGCATAAATAATCATTACTAAATAGCTCTCTCTATGTCCGTGTGTGGAAAAGCTAGTGCCGAGTGCAAACAAAGTTAGCGGCTGTTACGAAGGTGGTCTGTCCCGCCCTGTGGATGAATTAGAGCATATAGGACCAGATTCCATCCTTGCAGATGACAGCCGTAGTGGGGTCAGGATGAGGTTCCCAGGTCATTTAGTGAGTATTGGGTTTTCTGTTTTGGGAAATAATGTGTTACTGACAACTTTTTTTGGTCCACGTAGTCCAGGAGCCCAAAATATGATGAGATGTGCTGCCAACAGCCCTGAGAAACAGAGCAGGCACGGCAGGATCCCATCCATAGGCAGAGATGTGCATTCAGAGTCTGTACTGGTCACTAGGTCCTATGTACCGTAAATACTAATGGAAACAATTGTGAACACCCTTTTTTTTTCTCCACTCTCTTGTGTACCGTAAATACTAATGGAAACGATTGTGAACACCCTTTTTTTTGAACACCCTTTTTTTTTCTCCACTCTCTTTTTTCCTAAGTCTGTGAGGTTGTTGTCACAAAGTTTCTTTTGTCAATTTTTAGTCATAGGTGTTTTGTCTCTGCTTTTCTGTAAGTGTTTGGTAAATAATATGTGATTGCAGTTCCATCCAGCATGCTTCCCTGAGGTTTATTATCCTGATATTACTGGGGTTCACTTACTTGGAAGGGTAATCCCATCCCATTAATGCCATGTACTTTTTGTAACGGTGTAATACCAAGAAACTGCTTGCTGATGATGCCTGTATGAACTGGCCCAGCAGTAAAAATGAAATTATCAAGGAAAAAACATGATTTGCATGTTCAGTCGCTGCACTGACCTCTTCTCATGTCATTATTGCTTCATGGAGGGGGGAGGGGGGAAAGTCTCTGGTATAAAATCTAGCTGAAATGGATCTCTGAGGTTTTTATGGCCAAGATGAATTCATAATGCAGCTGGCTGTACAGAGTTGACCTATGTAATTTCACATCTATTGAGTTTAGTTTTCATGTCAGAACTAAATAATGTAAAAAATGCATTAAAACTCTGCATTTAGAAACCCCTGCATTTCTAGATTGCAAAAAAAGGCTAGCTGGTTAAGATGAAATAAAATATTCTGGATTTAATTTAAATTAACTTCTAGTCTTCCCATTCTAGCACTACATGGCCATCTACACAAAAGGGCTTGCTAAAATGTGCTTTCTTGGTAGATACTCTGTAAATGTTCCACTCATGAACCAGGGTGTTATACAAATAAACCTAACAAATAGCAATTGCATATTTCTGTTGCTAAACTACAGACAGAAGCACAGAGTGAGAATTTGAGATGGAACAGGTGTAGAAAGAGATAGTTTGGAAAATGCTGTTCTTCCTAGGCAGAAGTAGAAAGCAGTGACCAAAGTAGTTTTTCTGCGCTTGTATGCACCTGGTCCTAACAGCTTTAAAGTACACTCCATGGAGGTTATTATACTAAGGGACCCTTTAGATCAAGGTTTCTTTTAGTAGAAGCAGTGGCTGAATTGCCCTGATTATTAAAATAGGTGTCTTATTTTTGCCTTTACCTTTTGTTTACCAAGAGTTTGAATGGACTGGGCAATGTTGGTCAAAGACGGTAGACTACTTGAAATATATTTCAAGTAACAGTTTTGATTTGCTACTGAAGCTTTTTACAGTTATTACTGCTGAATAAATTGGCAGTATTTACATAAAGAGACTGGTTTTATATGGTGTATTTCTGAATACCATGGAGCATGGAACATAATACAGCACTGAAGTTTGCTGGAAGTAAACGGTTGCTTTAAAACCATAACACAATTAATTAAAAATAGTGAAGTGAAGTTTGAATGAGTTTTAAGACCAGGCACATTCCAAGATAAATGATTAGTAGTCTGGGCCTGAAGCTATTATGGCTGAAATATTTACATAAGAAGTTTAGAAACCCACCTGGTAGGCAAACTTTCAAAGAGAGAAAAAGAAAAACAGATCTCCAAAACATCATTCTTTTAGTTTTCCTGTAGTAGTGTTCCTCCTTCAGAATTTGTGCCAGCACTCTTGACCTTCTGTGAGCCTCCTGATACCAAAGTGGCTTTCCTCTCAGATTGTTTCTTGGCACTAAGTGTTGTAGAGTAGCTTTTTTTTAATATTTTTTTTTATTATTATTTTATTTTTTTTTTGGTAAAAACACAATCCTTCTCTGGCTGCTGTTCAGAGCACTTCAGTTATTACTGTGTCCCCCACAGTATGCTCTCAATCCATGCTCCTGTCTTGTAGTCTGGCTTTCTGGTGTCTTTGGCTGGGACACATACCTGTTTCCCCTCAGCCCATCAGCAGGTCTGTCATCCCTGTGTGCATACCTACCTACTGGAGGATGCTTGTCTTATTTCTTGGGCAAACAAATTCTGGACTGGCATTTTAATGGCAGTTCGCTGTCCACAGCCATTCAGCTTTAGTTGAACTGCTATATGTGGGTGTCCATGCATACTGGAGTTGTGGAGACTGTTTAGCATCTTTATACATTGTACGCCCTTGAGAGAACAAAAAGGGCTTTGCATTGATTTCCTCTGTGACTGAATTTTGTTGGACACAGATGTGCTTTTAGAAACATCCATTCATAACTAGAAAGTCCCCTGGATGGAAAAGAAATCATGCCCATAACTGGTTATGTTTTTTGCTACCCCTCTAATAGGCACTCTAAGACCCTGTGTGTGAACAGCGGTCACACATGTAAATTCACAGCCTCTGCTTCTGAAAGAAGGTAGTTTTGTGGCTCCAGAGAAGGTTCTGTTAAGTGGAGCTTGAAATTTGGCTACTGCAGTGCCTTGAATGGCATTAATTGGAGCAGCTCATAAAGGGAGAGATGTTCCTTGATAGACTCTCTCAAGTCTCTCCTTGAGAGAGTCATGTTCCTTGATACTTCATTTCATGTCACCATTGTCTTGGGATTTTTTCCCCCTCACTTTCTTCATTACTTTTTCTTCTTTAAGATGTTGAAGAGCATGGTGTTCTTTCCTTCATTTCTTGCTTTCTGCACTTTTTGCACTAGCTGTAGCTCAGTTGAACCTTTCCCTCTTTAAGTAGTCCTCTTCACAAAGCTAACCAAGCTCTAACATGCAGAGCCCCTTCTTTAAGCCAGTTTGAAGGAAGAGGGTGGGTGATACAGATAGGGATAGGACAGCCTGCAGGGGAAACGCCTCAGTAGCCACATAGTTCAGCTTTGGTACTTGGAACAAAGTGCGTGTGTTTGAATTGTAAGTGAACTAGGACTGAGTGTGTGTGGCAGAAACTGTAAGTGAAGATTTGAGCTATGTGTAGTATTGTTGCTTTTCACTCTAAAGGGGCAAAAATCAAGTTACTCTACTGTAGTATTTATGGCTGACCCATCTTAAAATACATTAATCTACCCATGCAACATAAGAATGAGGTGAAAATGAGGAAAGCATGTCAGTGATGCAGGAACCAGTATTATTTCCATAGATTCTCAGTTTGCTTAACCCAGCAAGATCAAGTGCAGGTGGAGAGGAAAGTTATTCTTAAGTTCTGCCTAAGGCATCAGTTAACTTTACACTAGTATTCTTGGAGAAACAAAAAAGAATAGTAAAGGAACAGATCTTTGTGAATTTGTTGTTTCAAGGAGACAAATTTATGTGAGTGGGCTCAAGTAACATGTTTGGTTTGAATACAGTTAGCAGGAATTGACCCAGTCAGGTATAATTCAGTTCTCCCACAAACATGAACGTTTGTGCACAGCAGTGGAGTAGTACTGTTTTAGATGTGCTTGCACCTGCATCACCACATCGACACAGAGCAGATGGCGGAAGAGCAGAAGTTACTCTGCTGGTGAATCTGAGGTGGAGTGTTGTAGGGCTGTCTCTGATCACATTGCCAAATCCATTAGTTTCATATGGATCAGGTGACGTAAGAGCTTACCTATCTCTGAATACTGTCTTGCACTGCGTTGTGTCCTTCAGTGCATATTGAAAGTTCATTGAAAGGCGTTTATCTGGAAAATTTCCAAGTCTGCTGTTTTGTTTGAATTAAGTATGATTGTTTATTATGTGGTTTCTCAAATGGGAAAGTAGCAGTGGTGTTTCCTCATGATGGCTGAAGGATGGTCATCCGGGCAACATGCTCTTTTTAACGTTTACTGGTCAAAATGGAAGAGTATTTCAGTCCATGCTTCTGTTTTGAAAAATAACATCAAATTCCAGTATTTAAGCTTTACATGAAGTTTGTGGATGTTATGAAGTGGGTGTTATATTACTGTGAGGTTGAGCTCCCTCTGTTTCTGTATATTGGAAGTTGTTAAGAAAAGGTGTTTAAAGGTTTTAGTTACATGGATGTTTAATTGTCATCTTTCAAGGGCCTGCTATTAAATTCAAAATCACAGGGGGTGTCTGTTAAGTTCCATCTTGATAGGTGTCCGCATCACTGCTCAGAGTTGGTGCTCATGCTGAAAAGCTCGTAATCAAAAAAAAACCAGCTTCAGTATTTAAAATTCCTCTTTTCATCTGTAAGAGTTTTAATGAAGGTATTGCATGTGACCATTCTGTGGTCATTGAGAAGGTAAAGGGTGAAATCCTGAACTCACTGAATGTAGTGACAGAACTTTGAATGACTTCAGCATAGCCAGGCCTTTACCGATGTACAAAGCCGCAGTAGACTAACAGCGTGCCCCGTCTCTACCTCTTCTGGGAAGGGCAAGAGGAGCATCTCCTCCTGTAGAACTGGCACCCCTCTAAGCTGTAAGTGCATGGTTGTATGGTTCCTTCTGCCTTTCAGAATTTAGAGGCATTTAAATTACTCAAGGCTGCAGAAAATTAATCTTCATTACTATTTCCAACTTGAAACACTGTTGCCTATGTCTGTGCCAGAATGTGCCCTACAGGTCCTCGTTTGGAAGGGTCTGTTTCCTTCTCTGTTGAAACATACATTTAAACAGGGCAGTGCCTTGGCTGTGCCGTCCCCCTCTTCCTTTCTTCTGAGCTTTGAGTGTCATCTTGCACTTTGGGGATTTTGCTGCTTATGAACAGGGTGTGAAGGCATTTCTGTAGTTCTGGAGAGCTTGTAGATTTTGGTACAGAAATCCTGAAGTGAAATAAAACAGTTGAAAGCAACATTGCTTTATTGTTGGTCCCCATGCCACTGCTGCTGAGCAGGAACAGGGGGAACGTACGTAAGTAGAAGAGCCAGCTCAGCTGTAGGGCTAGCTGCTGCTGGAGCTGTGGCGCTATGTGGAGGTGGTGGTGAGTGGTTTGAGGTCTACTACCAGCTCCTGTTACCTGTTAAGTGGACTGTCTTTTTTTTGTAGAGAACGGGCCTTCCTTTCTCATTATTCCTCAGCAGACACTGGGTTCAGGCAAGAGTGAGCTCTGAAAGCCATGGGTACTCAAACTTGCTTTCAACAGAGAATGCATTAAGGAAAACTCTAGCTCCTCACCCTGACTCCATCCATTTTCATGATTTATTTTTTCCATGGGAGGAGATGGTCCAAGCCCTGTTATTAAATAGTATTTCTGGTGGTTCCCCAAAAGTAGTAATACTACATAGCATGTGCATGTAACAGTTCTTGACCGTTCAACAAATTTAAAGGCTGTTACATGCAAGTGGATGTTTCAGTTACACATAACTGTTAAGAGGCTCCAAAATATGACAGCTTCCAGATGTATGAACCGACTGATCCATTTGTTTAGATTATGCACCACAGCTGATGCCTAGATTAGTGCTGGCTGGACAAAGCTATGGGAGATTTGTCTGGTTTCCACAATGCCATGTTTATATTTCATTTGGATTTCTCCTTCAAAGCTGACCTCCCTGTGACCTGTTGGAGCTGTGTCCACTAGGATGCTAGTTTTAATGTGTCTGCAACTGCTTTCCTTTTGGTGTCTAATGGAACATGTTCTCATTTTGAGACTCATGGACTTTTATGCACAATCCTTTTAACAGTGAATTACATGCTTCAACGTATGAGCACTCAGGTAAAACCGTGCTTGTAAAGTTTTCTGCCCCACAGCTAGCTTTTTAAGAATATTCTGATTGGTTAAAACAGCATTTTGGTTATAGACCTTGTGAGGCTGTTCTTTGTCAGGCATTTTCTCCTGTATATAGAATAAAGTTCAGTCTTCCAGCCTTTGCACAGTGCTTTTTCTCTCTACAGATAATGGCGTGGATATACATGGTTCTAGCTGCTCTTTTTGGAGTTCAGCAGAAGCTGGAGTGCAGAATTTTACCAAGAAGTTCATTCTTCTTTGTGTCTACTGTACAGTTATATATATTTTCTCAATCATCCTTATTTATCTTCAGTACGCCTTTGGTTCTTTTCATTTCTCTAATCTCTCCTGCCTTGTATTATGCAGGAGGTCTTTCCCCATTTGTGTTTGTGAGTTACTCTACCTGGGAAAACCAGAAGAAATCAGTAAAACTCCTTAAGGGCTAAGTGACAGTTCTACAATAAGAAGTGTAGTTCCCTGTCAGAGTTCAGAAAGATAAACAAACGCAACTTTAATTATTACTTATAGAAACTGTATGGTTTTCTACTGTTGATGCTTTACTGGGGCAACAGATTCCCGAGATGGTGCCTCATGACAGAAAACTCAGCGCTTTGAAGTATGATTTCTGCACTGAAAATGCATGCTATCTTATAATGGCAACTTTATTTCTGTGCCCATGAATCAAGGAGAACAGGAAAACGTTTTGCTCCTGTTTTGCATGAGCTGTGCTATTTTATTATCCACTTACAGTGTGCTCAATATGACCAATGAATACCAGATACAATAAGCTATGTTAATCCTAGCTGTTAATTGAGTGACTTTGACTTGGAATAATTTTTCATTGTACATTGCACTAGAAATAGATGGAGTAGATTTGCAAGGAGTAACTTTGAATTCAGAATTTAAAAATAAAATCTATTTTTCTTAATTCCTTTTTTGCTGTGTAAACAGTTTAATATCTGTAAATACAATTTACTTGCTATTGTTTTTTCTCTGTTATTTTCATTCAGTATCAGTTGCTACAAACATCCTGAATTTGGCAGAAATAGTAATTTCATGAGGTAAAAAGCCCTTTATGGAAACTGCTGACCATATAGACGGTTTGATGTATGGAGAATTTTAATTCTGGTTTTTAGAATGAATGTCTTGGCTTTAACTTCTGCTTGGTTTTGGAAAACTTAGTTACTTCACTCTTTGAGCAAAATATGTAAGAGGTAAGGGAATGAGCAGAACCATAACCTGACTCTTTCTGCAAAGGTGCTGCTCCTTTAGAGAGTTGTACTGAACTTAATTCCAGCTTCAAATATACAAGTAATCATTGTATATTTGAAACATCTGTATTTTGCTCATGTGCAAGAAAAAGCTGATGTTTTTAAGGCATATGTGCAGTGTTGTACACCCGTATACCAGAAGCTGGAACTAAGCCCTTAAACTGTAATACAGTCTTCATTTACTAACAGTAAGATAAATTAAAAGAAACAGCCTTCTCTTGTTTACCAGTCTGATGCATTTCTGCTTTTCAGTCAGTAACCAAAAGCTAAGTGCAACAAACTAGAAATGAGCGCTGTTAAGTCAAGTTGTATGATTTTTTTCCCCCCTTAAATCATTGCTTAAGGGCTTCTGGCCCCTAGCTCAGGAATCCTGCCCAAAAATGCCAGATGTATTACACAGTCAAGTATTGCAATGTAAATAGCGTTCTGTGCCATGAGAGCAGGGTGGTCCATCTCCTAGTTAAAAAAAAAAAAATAGAAGAAAAGGCAAAAGTCCACACGCTCTGAAATTAGCACAGTAGTTGTAGTGTTATTTGTGTTTTTGGCTGCACAACCAGTATTTTGGAGCTGAAACAACACAGATAAATTAGTGCTTTGGACTGGCAGATAATAATAACTGAAACTGAGATGCTAGAAAGCAGGATGTGTCTTGGCTGGGGCTGCTTAATTTAGTCAAACAGGCATGTAATAAGTAAAACATTAAAATAAAGGCCATTGCTGACAGGCAAAACCTGTTACTTTACCTTATTGTGAACAGCAGTCTCGTGCACATGGAAGCAGAGTGGACAAAGGATGGGAAGTAGGGAAGGCAGAGGCATAGGGTTCTTCTCGACCTCATGCTGTGTAATGGAAAGACTTGGGTGTGTTACTGCACCTTCTGAATATAAACATTGCTGAGCTGTTCTTCATTTTAATTAAATACCTTTGCTGTATACTAACAATGACTTACCTTCCAGTGTGCTTACCTTCCTCAGATGCGGTAGTGGATATAGGGGGTTTATTTGCACATTTTTCCATTTTGTGTATGAACATGTCATTTCATAACATTTAAAACCAGTTGAAAGGAGATTCCACACATCTGACCTGAAAGGATATAGCCAAGGGTGATGCAGTAATCAGATTTACATTTGGGTTATCTGACAAATCTGTGAATTGCCATAGCTTCCTTGGGTGTGGGCAGAGGGGAAAGGGGTTATAGGAACTTATTTGTATGTGATAAACTGTATTTAAATAGCTCCAGGAATGTAATCCCAATGCAGATCTCAGTGCAATCTCCTCAGTGAGATACTCGGAAGAAAAATAAACTTTAGGAACTCATTTAAACCTCTCCCTTCCTGCGACACTATGATAATATTAAAAAAACCCCTATCCGTTACAACTTTAAATTTTTCTTCCTAAATTACCTTTCCTGTAATGGTAAAAAAAAAAAAGTGTACAGGTACTTAAAGAAGATAATCTCCAGGAAAACTGGAGAGTATTTCCTGTGCATTTATCTTACTTGCCTCTCAACATGGGCCTGATTCTGATTTCATTTACACCAGTCTTACTCTACTGACTTCTTGAGGTGTTCCCCATACTCAGAAAAGAAGCCCTTGCTGTTTAGAAGCTGATGCTGTTTTAAGTGGTAGATAATGGAAAATATGATATGCTAGTGCAAATTATTAAGATCAAGAAACAAAACTAAAACATGTTTAGTATGACTTCCAACTGTAGATAAAAGCTAGCAACTTGAGAGAATTGTGATCAGGCGTAAACATCTATTAACTGCTCTTTCTAGAGATTTGGGGAAATAGGATGACCTTTTTTATTCTTTTTTTCTTTTTTTTTCTCCTTTTTTTTTTTTTTTTAAATAGGCTACAGTTTCACATGGCTTGCAAAAGAAATCTTTCTCCCTTTTTGTTTCCCACACCAATTGATTTATCATTTTGCTTGCAAGCAGACTTAGAATGTTAGGGCAGGAACACACTCACTTTTTTCTCGTAACTTTTTTGTTGCGGACCGAAACCAGTTGACTTGAATAAATTTTTCTGTGGTCTGAATGAAGCCAGCAACGTGGAAAAATCTTGCCATTCAGAGCCATCTGAATGTACATTTCAGCCACACAGTAAGCTGTATTGGTAGGCAGTGGACTGCTAAATACAACCATTTTTCGCAGCAGAGAGTTAGACAGGTGATTAGCATAATTAGCACAGAGTAGGCTATACATATGGTAATGTTAAGTGTGTAAATGCCAGCTGCGGTGTAAAATTTATGTCAGGGGTCGACAGGGCTGTGCGAAAGTATTGTGTTACAGCTGCAGGTCAAAGCCTCCATTGCTTTACCCCCTTTTCTCTTGTTGGTGAATGCGCTAAACAGAAGAGAAAGACGGACAGAAATACAACAGATAAGGCTTTGATTGAACAGCCTGGTTCTGTGCAAGAGGGACTGCTCTTAAAAAAAAACCAGAAAAAAAACCCAAAACCCCAAAAAACTACACACACACACGCAAAACAAAAGTTCCCCTCTTTCACTATAGATTTTATTTTGTATCATGCCGGCTACAAAAGTGTTGCTGTCTTTGAGCGATGTCATGATGATGGGGTGAGGGGAATCTTTCGGGGGGAAGTACGAGGTTGGTAATTATGCTTTAAGGAGCAAAAACAAACAAAAAACTTTAATTCACCTCCTCCTTTCTGCATTCCAACCACTTTTTTTTTTAATGTCTCTGTTACTTACTGCACTTAGGGGGCTAGGAGTTAAATAGTCTTGAAGGTGACAGCATTATATGTAATAAAATCTCAACAGTGCAACAATCTTCAAGCTGCATGACTGGTTTTAGACTAAGTGCCAAAGGTTCTTCTGTGGTTTTGTGTGTGGGTTGCTACACTTATTCCCCAGGTTCCTCCCACCTCCTAAACCACTAAATTCTTTATAAATTAAAAATGACTGATACAGGTTTCTTGTTTTAAAGGTAGCACAGCGGAGAAGGGTACACATCTTTTTAAACAGCTGATGGGGAAATCTGTAAATCTCTTTGTTGCCGTAAACTGTTCATTCATATATTTCACTTGCAATTTTTTTCCCCCTTTGTATTTTTTGTAGTCGGCTATAAGGAGTGGTGGTGTTGACAGAATATAGTTCACACCACACTGACCTTGTGATGAAACTTCCTCACAGCCGCAGGGGGTCCTTATGAATCAGCCCCTAATCCAGCTAATCCCGCTCGCAACAAAATCATGAAAGTGGCTCCCAGCGATGTGTGTTTCCCGGCGCAGATGCAGCGGGAAGGAGCGGCGCTGGAAATGCATCAGCGCGGCGGCGTGCCGTTCCGCGGG
>NW_008794083.1:1115889-1132218 GCF_000699145.1 Aptenodytes forsteri
GCGACGGCTGCGGCAGGGGCGTGTCTCCGCCGTTCCGAGAGCTGCTAGTAATTGCTCGTTCGAAGGGAGAGCCGACCATTGTCACAGTCTGGTGGGCTCGGTAGCGAGGTGAGATTACCCGCGTGATCAGACTAGCCAAAAGTAGGAAATAAAGGTGGTGTTGTGGGGTGTGTTTGGTCATTTGCTTAACTTTCTTTCCCAGCCCCTTCTGCTTCAGGATAAACTTGGCCATATGGTCACGCTATCGGAGTATCTGACGGGAATCTCTGATTTTGCATCCTGCACAAAATGAAATGTGCTCTTTACTGCTCCGTGTGAATAGCAAGCAAACTATGAAAAATGGGCCTCCTGACAGATGCAGCACTGTCTTGGGAGCTGGTGGCCAGTAAGAAATACCGAGGTGGGGGGAGCCGTGACAGGCAGCAGGTTCGGTGCTGGGGGGAGTGCTGACCTGACCTGATTGTGTCCAACAGTGAGAGCAGTTCTGCTTCAGTGCAAAGCCATTCAGAAGGAAGCTGCTTAGGCAACAACAGATGGTACAGCAAGCAGCTGGTAGGGAATACTTGAAAGAAACTGTACCCTGTTTCATAACATGTTCATTCCTTTCATTTTTCTGTATGTTAGTTTTGCCGTCTCCTAAAAGCACTATTTAGGATATGGTATCCCCTAAAAGGTTTTGGATGAAGAGTTTTTTCATTGCTGTTTGCTGCTCCTTTAAAAAAACTGCCTTCAAATTTTGTGCTGCTCCATGTACAGATGAAATTTGTGCTATCCCGGGAGTACAGATGAAAAGACTTAAAAATGCTTCTTTTAACCACACAGGAAAACAATTACATATTTGAGGAAAGGGCACTGAGAGGTTAAATGAAAAGTTGGGCCTAGAGGAAAGCTGACTGCTGTGGAACAACACAGCAAATTGTTTTTAACATATTACCCAGCAGAAGCTCTTATTCAAGTTAAAGTAACTTAAAACAATTATATTCAGCTGTTTTGAAATCCTTAGGTTTAGACCTTGAAGCCCCTTACATACCCTTTGCAGCAGAACTCCTGGAAACTTAGTTACTTTCATGTACAAGTGAGGATTTTGGCCTGTTACAAAGTGTGCTCAGATGTTTTCTTGATTACCAAAAAATAAAAATTCAACTTTGCTCCTCAGTGGGCGTAAGCTGTTACGTGACCATAAACTATTGGAGACTTGCAATAATCTGTATTAGCTGCCTATCCTCACTGTAGACCATCTCCCTGATTTCTAGGAAAAAAGCAGAGTCTGGAGTCCTTTATTCCTTTGCTGCTTCAGCCAGAAAATTCAGTAGTTGGGCTTCTCCACCAAAAGGTATGGCTTAGCTCTGACCTGAAGTGACCGTGTCTTTGGAAGAAAGGATAGTTCGCTCTCTATGCCCATTCATTCCTCGGTCTCTTTGTTGGGATGGTCAACAAGGATGCCAATTGTGATGGTGGTTTTCTATAATACGGACACCTGCGCACTAGGAAATGGTCTGAGACCACCAACTCATTTCACATAAGCTAGCAAACAGCTGTCAGATGGTAAACAACTTGTGGTCACTATTGTTCCTGGCTGGATTAGAACCAGTGACCCAGAGGTGAACAGCTCATATCCTGTTACCAAGGGCATGTGTCGCAGCTCAGTAAGCAGCTACTGCGTTTTATGTTTAATTGGAAAGTTTGAATTGCATGTACCAGTTTTGTATATTATTGTACATTTCAAAGCTGCTTGCATGGGTTTTTTTTACAGTTTGTACTGTTAAATTAGTTAATTTTGGTTTGGGTTTTTTACTGCACTTTTCCAGTTTCTCAGCCCAGAGGGGCACCAAGCAAGAAATGCATCTAAAAAGGTCTAGTTTTTTTTAGCAATCTGTCTGTTTTACCCAATCAGAAATAATATTTTTCTGCCTATCAACAATACAGATGCATACATGTAAAATCAGCTTTTATTTGATGTTTATAAAGAAAAGGTTTTAGCTCCTAAAATTGCAGGGAAGGTTTCCCACTACAAGCAGAGGCAGCTGTTGTTGGGCTGTCTTTCTGAGTATGCAGACAGCTTTGTGTCCTTGTCACAGCTCTAAACTTTGTCAAACTGTGACAGAATGAAAAGCCATCTTTGATGTGTGTTTTTATTTTTGCTATTCATAATCATGTCAGCATTAATGAAATTTGTAACAGCAACACTGGAGTCATCCCCAGCATGTGTGAGGAGTAACTTAACTCATATCATATGATGGCTTGGGAGATAAAAAGAAGCCTTTTGAAGTGCTTTGTTGTGGGCTTTTTTTGTAACTTTTTTGCATTTGTAGGCCACAGTCTTTTATCTTTGCTTTTGCTTTTTTTTTTTTTCTTTTTTAAGCAAAAACAAAGAACCTGGTGTTATCTAATTCTCAGTGTGACAGAAATGGTTGATATGGTCATGTTGCTGCTAGATTTTCCTAGAAGTCAGTGGTGCTAAAGAGAGATTGAAGTCGATTAAATCTTCACGTTGGGATGTGATGGTATTCTAGACAGACGGTGTCTGTCCTTTCGTTGGACATTATAATGGGGGAGAAGGAGAAGTGTGGAGTGCCCACCTGGACGCTGGGAAGGGAGATGGTAGGGTGCAGGCTGTCTTAACCTGGGCAGGCACAACCGTCGCTAGTCCATGTGAGCTATACAAACACAGATGTGTGTATTCAGCAGAGTAAGTGCCCTGCGAGAAAACCTAGACACGGCATGGAATTTCTGACTGCCTGTCCAGTGCTGGCATAGATCACGTCTAATTACATGATAAAGATGATAATTTTTCACTGAGCTGTTGCACAGCCCATTAAACAACCATGTAATCTCTTTAAGACGCTGATTGCTTACCACTGTGTTCTAGCTCTTGTAAGCTCATCCTTTCTCAACAGATTTTTTTTTTTTTTGGTAGCTCAATTTCAGTCACTCCCTATGAAGTCTTTATTTTGCATAGTTAAATAAATGAGCAGAAAAAAATCATTGTGTATAGCCAAAACTTTTTTATAATGTAATCCTGATGGGCTTACGAGAGCCATCCTTAGCATCGTTAGAATATCAGAGACGTCAAATACATGATAATGTCTTACAGTCAGTAGTTAATAAATTCAGAGATCAACCATGTAAACCAGCAGCAGTTCTGACTCTGCAAGTAGACAGCATTTTAAACGTTTACAGAAGTGGACATGCCAACCAGTCCCATTCCTTGTACTGACTAAACTTAAATTTCAATTAAAGTGTTTTGCACTTCCTCCCAGCGAACAGTTTTACCCCTGTACTCTGCCAGTCAGGCCTAGAGAATGGTAATTCTGAGGAGGGTGCTGTCTTCTCTGTTCTTCTGTCAGGATGCTAACTAACACTGTGTGCAGAAAAACTATATTCTGTTGCTGACAAAGAGCAGCGCAGACAAGCTCAAACATCCGAGAGAACGTGAAGACAGAACTCCCTAGAGAGCAACAGGAAGCTTTAAATCAAAAGGCCATTATTTTTCTGTGCCCAGTAAGAGACAGGGTAATCTCCATATCTGCCAGAGAGCTTCAGCTCTTTATCTCAGTTTCTTTATAGGAGGTTTCGATGCTGTGTGAGTAGTACTTGGCTGCTATGTTTTGTTATGAGGTCTGTGCTCTTTTATCAATAAAAATAGAAATTGTTATTGGTGTCATTAGGTACTGCCTTCTGGTATGTGGCAGGTGTGAACACTTCTAATCCCGGTATGCAGTTAGGACAGGGAGGCAAAGCTGTGGTTGGCTGGCTTATCTGCGTACCATCGTAATGGACTGAAACTAGTTTCATTTTGTAGTTTTTGAGTAACACCTGTATACGCGTGTAACAGAGATGCACAGGGGAACAGCACAAGGAGGGACTACGTGAGTAAGTGGAGTAGAAGGAAGCCCTTAACAGCAGTCAAAGTTGAGGGAGATAGGCTATGTAGGATGCCAGGGAGAGAGGTGTGAAGACAAAGACCCTTCCCATCCCGGCAGGGAGAGGGTGCTGAAGGGAGAGAAGGCAAGGTGCCTGCAGCTTTCCCCGGCACTTGCCCAAGCTGAAGTACATCACGTAGTGGGGGGCTGTCTGGTCTCCTTGCAAGTCTGGGCTGTTCTTGTCTTTCTCTGCACACCGCTGCTTTTTGGGTTGGTTGGTAAAGGTTGAGTCTCAGGTGAACACATTGGGATATTATTCTCAGTCTTTGTTTTTACATGGTTACTGAGTCACGAAGGGTTTTTATTTTCTGTTTCTCTTTGGTTCCTGTTGTGGTGATAACAAGTATAGCCAATGCAGGCAACCTCTGCAATTTGCAATTGCTCAGGCTGTAATGTAAGCATTGTAAGGGGTACTAATCTACACGACTGATTTATCAAAAAGGGTCAACATCTTCTGGAGGGATGAAATGAAAATACTGTTTGTGTGAGGTGTCCATGACTATTAGAGGTACGATTTTGCTGCTTTGAGTTGTCACTGCCAAAAGGTTGGGCTGAATTGCTCTAATGCTACACATTTACAGTTCTGGAAAAATGAAAAAGATGGTGTTGCTCAGACAAAGCAGAAGTGTGTCTGCCCCCCGACATGTGCTCAAGTGGAAATGCCTTAAGGCCCATAGTCTTCAGAAGGGAGGTTCTCCAGAAATTTTTGCTCCGATCATGCACCTCAAGCTTGTCACAGAAGAACTTAGGCTCCGAAACTAGTAGGTATTTCTGGAAATCTTGGCTTTGGTTTCTCAAAGTCTGTCCTCCACATTGGTAGGTGAACATTTTTATCCCAAGTGTTTGGCTCTCAGGAGTGTTCTTTTTTAGAGAGAGCTTGCTCTCTAGTAAGCTACTTGTTGCACAGTTGTGTACAAGGTAACTACTGAATGGTTAATAGTGTTCATGTCCGAAAAAAATAACAAACCCTCAGGCTATATGATGCCATTCCAGTAACCTGAAATGGAACATTGTAAGATACTCTGAAAAAGAAACATTTCATGCCTTTTGAGCAACCGGACAGTAAGTTAACAAGCAGTGATTTTTGGCTATCACTCATGGCTTGATTTAGGATCGATCTCTTAGTGTAGCAGAGGTCAAACTTACTCCTGAGACTACTCAGTGTGGAAGGGACTACAGTTCCCGGTGGTGGATTCCAGGGTTCTTTATAAGCATACGAATGTAATGCCACGTAAATTTTTGAATGCTAATTGTGAGAAAGGTGTAGGTAAGACAGTGACATTCGCAGTGGAAATGAGCGCAAGAGCTGAATGACCCAGTAACTTAGAAATTGTTAGTAAGTCAGTGGAAGGAAATCTGTCAGAAATTGTGCCAATGAAAACAAATACGGTTTTGCTCTTAAGTCATTGGAGGGTGCATCAGTGTTGTGCAAATGTACACTAGAGGCAAGCAGTTTTGTTTTTCTGGGTGCTTCTCGCTTAAGGTGCACCGAAGCATTTTAACGTGTGATGACTGAAACACTGGGACTGTGACCCCAGTGCTTGGTAATGGGATCTAGAGCCTTTCACCCATAGGTCATGGGTTCAGGTCTGCCTCAAGTTAAGGATGACTAAGACTTGTTACCACCTGACAGCTGTTCATTGCTCTTGGGGGAGGGAGACACGGTGGTCCTTACATAGTTCTTAGCAACCCAGTGTCCATACTGACAGTTAATGCTCTCTTCAGGCCCTTCAGAAGGGCAACGAATTTAGTACCTTGACCAGCTTCCGTTCAAGTCGGTGGGGAAGTTCAGGAGGAGCAGCAGTGTGTTGCATGGTACAGGGTGCTGACTTGCTTAAGGCAGATCTGTGTTCTGGCAAAGAGCTAAGAGGGAAGCCTGTGGATATCGGGGAGGGGCAGAAAGGGGAGATACTTTCCTCTTCTCTGGAAAAAACAGGTTTTTAACAAGAACTAATACTCAGCAACAAAGATGCTGACAGTAAAACTGTCTCATGTTGAACACTGGCCTTCAAATGCATTCTTGAGAATTAGAAACTGATATATTGAGTGAGAAATGGTGCCAGGACACTGGTGTTATTACTTTGTTGTGATTTTTCCCCCCCCTTTTTTTAATTTGTTAGCTAAACTGTACAGATGGCATAGTATCTCATTTCTAGTTGGCAGACATCCAGAATCTGATGACACTGATGGAAGGATAGTGTACAAACTGCTGCATTGTGTTACCACCGGCCATGAGACAATGTACCGATCTGTTATTTAAATCAGCATTTTGGCTTGTGGGAATTTCTGCCACCAACTCAGCCATCTAGGCACTAAATCATAAGGAATCATGTAATAAAGGACTCGAATACCATCAAGTGGCTTTTGATGTATCGAAAAAGGAGGGTGATGTGTGGATTTTGTCACCAGAATATTGAAGTGAAATAGTTCTGTCTGTCTTTGATATGGAATAAAATGGGAAGTATTGGTACTGTATGCCATACATACAATTTAAGTCAGTAGCATTTTGAGTGTAAAATGTTGTTGTCACCAAATATAAGAAAACAGAGTCCATAAAGGAAAACCACAAAACACCAGCATTTTGTTCACTGGTCATATTTTCCATTACATCATTCGTCCTATAGTATGGAAATCCTATGATGACTATAACGCGTGTATTTTTTTTTCTTACAAGTGTAAGGAATTACTTTCTGCAGAGTGTGCAAGTGTTGAGCATAGTATTTCGTATCTTCAGCACAATGAGGCTAAAGGCTTCAGGTGCGTTTCAGTGACATTTTTAGTGGTTTCTCTCGTAGGTTTTTGCACCAGCTGTGGATAGTCTGGGGGGAAAAAAAAGGCAACAAGAGCGCTTGATTTTAAAAAAGTGCATATTCAGCTGATTGTGGAGGCTTAAGATCTCTGGGTACGGCAGCTTCCAGTGATCTTTGCAAACTTTCAATTAAAATAAATGAAAACATAACTGGTAGAAACTTTTCTTTTTTTTTTTTCCCCCCTTCCCTTTTGCTCTTTATTACTTCTGCCTTATGTTGAAAGGCCACTGATGGATCCATTTCTTTCTGGTCTGTCCCGATGTTTTCACATAATCTGACTTTGGCAGGCAGAATTTTCCTCTACAATCTAAGTTTATAATTTCTTTGTACCTGAGTGTTACATTGTATAAAGTATCTACATTTGCCTGTGGAGTTATCGTTACTCTATTTGGCTGAAGAAATGTACATAATGGACACATCAAAGAAATAATTAAATGGTGTAATGCTTTAAGAAGAACGCGGAGCAGATCTGTTGCTGGGTTCTGGAACGCGCACCCACCTTCTTGGGTGGTTTTGCTATTCCTGTTTTGAATCTTAAAAGGGAAAAAAACAGCTTCTGTTCTGATGACTGACTTGTGTGATGCAAGTTTGATGAGCTAAATCTGCCTTGTTCAGTGAAGGTAATGTGGTTTGACAGGACCTTGATTAGGAAGCAATCATTTCTGTTGATAGTAAACAGTTGGTCACTTTCAGCAGAGATAGGAATGCCGCCCTTTGTCTTGCATGGAGTATGATTTGTTGGTTCAAGTCCTGGTTAAATTCTAAAGGAAAGTGTGGGTGGAATGGGAGAGAATATAGTACCAGGAGTAGAAGTTTATGGTAGACTCCACAGTCCTTATAAAATTGGGGCTTTATTGTCTTGGCTGGCATTGAGACACAAAAGAGGGGAGAGACATTTTGTCTTTGGAAGCACTTGCAGTGTAAAGGACTGCAAAAGAAAGCTCTGGTTCCAAGACATACAGATTAGGATAACTGCTCCCTTACCCCCACCCCATATTCCTGTAAGATGAAGCAAAATTTATTAGCGTATCACAGACTGCTGGAGAAAGACAGTGGTGAACATGAACATGAGCCTGATGAGTGAAAGTATTTTTAGGGTTTAATTCTTGATAAAAATTAACAATAGCTTTTTGTTACCATGCATGTGCAGTCTCAATGATTGTATGTTCTCTTACTGTAGTAAGAGGGATGTTAAGAAGTTAGAAAGGGATTCTAGGTAAGGAAGTTGTGCTTTGATTTTTATTTTCTTCTTACTGTGAGCTGGTCACTGTTACTTGGTGTGAAGGAGGTAATGCCACATGTGACAGGCTGAAAAAATGGAGTGTGTTGTGGAAACACTTATTTCTTCAAAGAATTATTGAACTAGAAATTAAGCAATGCTTCGTGCCAGAATGACTGTATGGTTTACTTGTTGAGGGTCTCATTCTGACAGCTTTATCCATGCAGGGGCCCAGCTTCTTGCCTGGTGGTCTTTTAGCCCCAGGGGGGTTACGGGTGGGTTGAGGGCCCAAGTGATTGAAAAAGTATGTCCCTGTTCAGGCTTGGGAATGTCATCTCCCACACTGCCAACTGGTTGCAGATCAGTCTTCTGTTACACAGCCTAGGAAGAGATAGATGTACATGCCTAATTTCTGTTCACACTGTTGCAGAACTAAACTTTGGCAGTAATTCAGATCACCAGTGCCAAGCTGACTAGGACTGAAAAAAATGTAACAAATTAGACCAGGTCTGTAGCTTGGACTTAGCGAAGCAATAAAGGTAATAAATTGTAAGGGATGGAAACAACATGTTGCTGGTATTCTTGTCCTCCTCATCTGGATGTGGTATTGATTCAGCTAATGGGCTGAATTAATTGACCCCGCCTCCCACGTGCGTTTGCTAGAGAGGCTACAGGGGAGGTTATATAAAGTATATGAACTCTAGCTGAATGCTTTTTTGTAAGAGGGAAGATAATTTTCCATTCTTACGTAATATTTTCTGGCAAGGCAAATTGAATATGGCTCCCTCTAGAGCCTGTCGACTTTGCAGTCTCCCTCTGCCTTTTTGTTCCTTTTTTTTCCCCACCATGTTTAAATACGGAGCACACTGTTCAGCTCACGTGGGTTTAAAAACAGATGTTGCACATGAATGATCTCCTGCCTCACAGCATGTTATGCAGGTACTGGACCATTGGGGTAAATTAGCTGTAGACAGTCCTTTCTGCTACACTCAAAATTGCATCTCTTTATGTGAACTTTGTATTTTTTTTTTATTTAAGGCTGAAAGAAGTACTCGTGCTCACTTACTCTTTCCCTCCTCCCTTTTTTTAACTGAAGAGAAACATTCTCCTTCTGCCCTTGCCAAATTATTTAGGAGAAGAGTGTAAATTAAAGCCATTTATCTTGAAATGTGCTATTGGAGCAGACTGTTTATACAAGTGTAAGAAATTGTAACGTAGTATTTGGTCTGGTCTGCAAGGAAAAGGTTTTTCTTTTTTCTTTCTTTTTTTAAATTTTTACATATGGGATATTGGTTATAATGTAGAAAAAAACTGAGGCTCCAGTTTACGCATCAATGTTTTAGTGCAGTAGAGGCAATGGTATTTTAATGAGGAATATGGTTTTTGTTGCAGTATTACTAAAATAAAGTTGTTACTAGTTTTAGAGTTACACTGTGATCAGTTTGAGACAGAATAGTCCATGCACATGGTCAAGTTTTTCTGGTTGGAGAGTGCTCATCAAGTGAATCCAGAATAAGCGGTTACTGGCTAATACAAAACTGTTGATATTTATCCATCAGTTGGTGGACGAGTGAGTCGGGAGTTAAATTACACACGGCAGAAGATTGGAGAAGAGGCCATGTTTAACCCCCAGCTCATGATCCAGACTCCACAGGAAGATGGTGCTAATGTACTAACAACAGAAGCACTCCGACAGCACCTTGACTCTGCGCTTCAGGCCAGCAGAGTGCATGTCTATATGTACAACAGGTAAGGGGAAAAGCAGAAGTTTTCTTGATCATCTGTAACAGCTAAAAAGTGGGCACGTGCTTCCCTCCATATGTTTTTAAATGGTTGGCACTTCAGAGCCTTTCCATTGTGAATGTCACTGGTTTCTGATACTTGATGATAGCAGTGACAAGTTGGCTCGTAACAAATAAGATGGGGTAAGCGGTGTTGGAAGACATTCCGAGAGAGTACCCCTATGAGCAGTGCTACAGTATCCAGCATTTGTCTTGGTAAAGGAGTGATGTCTGTGCTCTTAAACATAGGACCTTATGGATGGGATTCCTAATATTGAAAATCCTTTCGTATTAGAGTTAAATTCACTCACTGACACCATCATGAGGTACATAATGACTGTGAACAGCGGTACAGGTTACTATGCTTCCAATAGTCTGGATACAAAGGGAAATGCAGGCATGTGGGAAATGGCAGTGGATGGAATAATAACTGTTTGATAACATAGATATAATAGAATCATAGAGGTGGCCTTCAGAGTGTCTGTGTGCACATACTGAAGGTTGGGAGTTGTGTGCTGTCCAACAGAAAAATAATAAAGGTGCACCTTAGGAAGGTACCAGCTTTGGGCTAGTGAGGTGTCTCCCTGAAAAGTGGTTCCTCCAGGGTTACTACTTACATGATGATGTGCCTAGGGGTGGTGCCTGCGAGGCATGAAGCCCTGTGTCTTTCAGCACATCTTTTCAGCACATTCAACTGATGCCTCAGTGAACTAATGCTGAGGCTCCAATTATCTTCTACCCAGCTCCTGCTTTGTCTAAAGCATTAGAAGTCGTGGAAGTTGTAATATAGCTGAAAAAGGAAGGCAGAAATCCTAATTTTCTTTTCTCCTGCATGTGTTGGTCAGCTGGGAATATTCTAGTCCTCTGAGCTGGAGCTCACTTCTCTCTCACTTGTGTCACTGAGTGATATCTTAAGTCACAAGCGGTCTCATTTATACAAAGATGGATTTCTGTCCCTTTAACATGTGTTGACTAGCCTGTTCATCCAAAAGCAGCTCCATTATTTTTAATGAGTTTTACAGAGAATGTGAGAATAACTGAAACAAATGCCTCGTTTGTAACTACAAAAAGAAAGGCCTTTGCTTTTTTTGTGAGGTGTAGTATATCTGCTGAATAATATTTGCCTTTCTCAATGACTTGCTGCTTGAGGCCAATACGAGTTGCAATTTTAAATGTCTGTTACATTTTAAAAATAACTTTTCAGTAATTGTGCAAAAAAAATTGTTCTTTATATTTCTTAGACAGTGGAAATTGGAACATTTGTGTTATAAATCAGGAGAACTCATCACAGAAGCAGGTTACATGGACCAGGTATGTGTAGCAGGCATTTAGTTATAAGATTTGTGTATTCTCATGATTCAGCTTGTGCTGCTTTGATTATATTCTGGTATAACCGTGTTTCTCCCTGTTCTGATTTTGACAGATTATAGAATATCTTTATCCTTGCTTAATTATCACTCCTTTGGACTGCTTCTGGGAGGGAGCAAAGCTACAGTCAGGAACTGCCTATCTGTTGTAAGCATGTTTTTTTATAACTTTCTGGTCTGACTGATTTTAATTGTATAAGTGTGTATGATTTTTCAGTTGCATTCCCACTGTTTGTTCAGATTCTGGTTTAACAGAAAAATAAAAGATAAAGTGTAGTGTCTCTACAGTAAATATGCAGGGATTTTTTTTCCATTGAACAAAGATTCTCCTGTTTCTAAGAGATGATTTGTAGGCATTGATTTAAATCCTATGTTATTTTTCCCGTTCTGCTAGCATGCAAAATAAAATGTAAGTTCTGAATTCAAGCTTTAAGAATTTTATGCCTTTTTTTGCCCCTGAAATAAACTTTTTTTAGTGGGTTTGTTTGTTTTTCCATAAAATACAAAAACATTGATTGGCTGGGAACTTTATTCCTAAGAAAATGTCATGGGTTAAATCTCAAGTCTTCCTGAGGAATAAAGAACAAATCCTTTGCTTATGAAATCGTTAAAGAAACCATATAGTATCTTTTATGGGTGGTTTCTCACAATTTACAAGTGTGATATTATATGCCCTGAATCCTTTAAAGAGTTAATTGTTAATCTGTGCAGGCATTTTCTGTTAATTATGCAAGAGTTAGCATTTGAGTTATTGTTTCTGTCCTGGTTTGCATGTCTCTGTAAAAACAATTTGCAATGGCCATCTCCTAACCTTTAGCGTACAGTTTTAGATGGGGAAATAAGGGGGTTTGTGTTTTCTGGTTGGGAGATTCGGAATAATGACTTAAGCCTGGTTAAGCAGATACAGTGTGGTTTGAACCACAGAATAAGGCAGCCAAAAGCTTTTCTAGTCTGTCAACATCACAAATTCAGAAGTGGGGGGTGGGAGACGTGACGGTGATAGCGGTGACAGCCATGGTAGCAGGAAAGCTTGATGGTTGATAGTCAAGCTGCCAGGGCATTTGAAGGAACGCAGTATTGTTATAGATAAACAAAGATCAGCTATATTGATGGATTACATTTGCAAGATGATTATTAGACTAGCAAGAAGTAATCTGATACTATGAGAAAGGCTTTCTCTTTCCTCAGCCCTCTCTCTTCTTTCCCTCTCCCCTCCCCCCCTAATTCTTTGAAGCAGCAGTTGGCTGCTTTTTTGTTATTCAGGTGCTTGATGATTTGTTTTGCTTTGCTTGTAAATTGACGTATTTTTAACCTGTGACTATTCTGTTTTATACAATAACTTTGTAAGAACTGAGTATTTTTGTTAAAATTACAACTGGGCTGCAAGAAAAGTACATAAACAAATCTAATTAAAATGTGCCTTACATTTTATGAAACAACCTTACCAGAAAAGGTTTTAACTTGTAACAGAAAATAACTCAATTATTTGTGCAAATACGAATTTTAAAAGTATGTTTGCTTCAGTACTTCTTTTGTCTTTTTTGTGTGTATCATTTTCTGCTGATTTCTCTTGCAGAGGGAAGCCTCCTTTGCAGTGGATCAACTTTGACCCCTTAGAATTCTTGGAAGAGTTAAAGAAAATAAACTACCAAGTGGAGAGCTGGGAAGAAATGCTGAATAAAGCGGAGGTTGGTCATGGTTATATGGATCGACCCTGCCTGAATCCTGCTGATCCTGATTGCCCAATCACAGCTCCCAATAAAAATTCCACCAAAGTAGGTTTGCTTGTCCTTGTGCATATCTTTTCAAGGGAGGCCGGGGTTGGGGGGGAGGCCAGAGAGGAGAGAAGGTGGTACCATTTTCTTCCAAGCAATAATTAGTTTGTATAATTAATAATTAATTCTTGAGTGATGTCATTTTTCTGTTCCTGTTATTTGCTGTATGCTGTTAGCCCACAGTCACGAACTTCCCCTCATTCTGTGATGCCATGCTTAATCCCACATATTTAGAGTGAGAGTACAGTTGCAGCTACTGGCTGGCTGTGGCAATGCAGTGATGCGGCATTTCAGCAAACCTGATGCTTCAGACAGACACAGCCACTGCTGGAATACAGCTGCTGCTGGACACTCACACCACGCAGCAAAGCCTTCCTTCCAGTAGCGCCAGTTTTGTTGATTTTTGTGAAGAATTTGAAATCATGGGCCCCAATTTTATATATCCCTTTATCAATCACATCAGGCTTTGGAGAAATTGCCATCTGGTCAACAAGTATCTGGCTCATTTGTTCAACTTGATTTGTTGAACACATTTCTCTTTGTAGACCTCCTAGATTGTCTTTAATATCCGTTATTCTAGTACACTGGGTGTTGAATTAGGGTGTGAGTTTGTCTAAAGTTATGAAACTTATTAATTGCTTCTTTATAACTTTTTCTAGCCTCTTGATGTAGCCCTTGTTTTGAGTGGTGGATGCTATGGACTGTCAAGAAAATACATGCATTGGCAGGAGGAGTTGATTATAGGTGGTACAGTCAAGAACAGTTCTGGTAAACTTGTCAGGTAAACAAATGTTTAAAGAAAACTTCAAAGTTTTTCTTTGTTAGAGTTTGTTTTTTGGGGAACAGGGGGAGGATCATGCAAAATCTGCTGCCCTTCATGTGTATTATGAATCCCAGTTTAGGAGGACATGCCTCAAGAAAAGAGAATTTAAAAGAGTGATTAGGCAGTTGTTTAAATTTAAGGAGGCATCATTGCTTCCTGCTTCTAACCTCAGAATGATAGTGTACGTTGCTCAGAAAGCAAGCTTTTCCTGGCAACTTTGTTGTTTAGAATGTGTATGTAAAGCACTGAACAGTGTTTAAAGCACTGCACACCTTTGATCATGTTTTGAAATACGATCAAAGGAAAAAGGGAGAAAAAAAATTTAGATAATGTGCTCATTCATTTGACTTCTCTCAGAATTCCAAAATCTACACTGAACTTTTTGTTCAGGATCAATATAGAGAAGAGTCTATTTCTGTGTCCCTACATCTTGAATACAGTTTTGAGTGATAAAACAAACTCCTTTGTTTCAGACTTCTTGAAGAATTCTTGGAACACTGGACTTCAGTGGGGGAAAAACCTAGAAATAGAACTGTTCTGAAAAATGTAGTCTATACTGAACTAAGTGAAGCATAATTCTTCCATATTTAATACCGAGAACTTTTACTAGAACTTTTACTATGAATTTTGACGTTTTTTACGTTCACACTAAACACTGATAAGTCTTTCAACAAGTAGCCAAAGAATATATTTTTAGTGAAAAATAAAATAGTTCTTTAAGCTTCTAAAATTGTTGGATACAGTTGCATACTGTGGAAATTCAGGATGGATCGTTATTGCCATTGTGTATTCCTCGCAGCTTGTCAGGCACCGGGAGTTTAATCTGGCATTTCTCTCCAAGGGATGAAAAAGACCAAGGTCTTCAAATGACAAATTGCCAACAGCATTTACAAGATCTCGTAGAAATAACTGTTCCTGTGGCACCCTCACAGTAATCTGTCTATCAATCATGATCTTTATAACTGATTTGTAGGGTTATATTCTTTGTTCCTGAAACTGATCCTATTGAAAATAATGGCAAAACTCTCATTAACTTCAGTGAAACCAGATTTAGCCTCAATACTGCATAGACCAGTACAGCTGCACCAGATACACTGTAGAATAATTATACTCTCTTCAATTTTAATACGAACATGTGCCCTATAAAATCAAGAACTCTTGCAAGCTCCCGTTAGGGTCTCATTTGGGACTTGATGCCATGAAAATAATTTCCTGAAAATGCTCATTTTATGCCTCTTCCTCCTCTCCCTTCTCTCCACGTCACAGTGCCCAGGCTTTGCAAACCATGTTTCAGTTAATGACTCCTAAGCAAATGTATGAGCACTTCAAGGGATATGAATATGTTTCACATATCAACTGGAACGAGGATAAGGCAGCAGCAATTCTGGAAGCCTGGCAGAGGATGTATGTTGAGGTAAAATGAAAATAACCTAGATATCAATCTATAAAGTCCTGCTGAGATCCACTGCCTTCTGTCACGGCTTTTTACAGTATGTCTTCAAGGAAGATGCTTAAACCAGAACTGAGTCATTGCCTCCCAGTTTTTAAGCTGATTTTTTTTTTTTTTTCCAATTAAGAAGCTGCTTGGTTATTCACGTATGAGAAGCCATGAAGGTTTTGCTCTTTGCTGTCTGGGACATTTTTGCTTTGCTGGGGCCGAGAAGGAACCGAAGAGCTAGCTGGAATTTAAAAGCTTTTGGTTGGTGTGGTTATTCTAAAGGTGTCTGGAAAACATTAGCCAGCCATGGGCTGCTCTCCCAGCGCAGCCTGGGCGGGGAGGCTATGTGACAGTGCCTGGCCCCTGTGTCCCAAGCTCTGACCTCTGCTGCGCTGCTTCTGACCTCTGCGAACAGCCAGGCAGGCGGGAAAGAGGAGCACCCCGAAGAGATCACTGGCCTTGAGTTAAAGGCAAAACTCGTACTGCAGCAAATCTATGGTGGAGTTACGGGAAGAGGATTCAAGTTAAATGTTTGGAATGGGCTGGGAATGCAGTAGCCTTTCCTGAAGGATGCAAATTCTTGTCTGATAATCAGTAGCTTGCAAGAAATAATTACCAAACACATTTGTGTAGCATCAGCATAATCTCTGTGTAGGGTGTGGGCTTTCACGGGAACGTTAAGGCAAAAGCAGTTGATTTCAGATGTGCGCTGTAGAAGATGGTAATGAATTTTTTCTTTAGTCATACCAAGTTTTATTTTTCTTTTCATAGGTTGTTCATCAAAGTGTTGCACAAAATTCTACTCAGAAGGTGCTTTCCTTTACTACGACCACCTTGGATGACATCCTAAAGTCATTTTCTGATGTCAGTGTTATCAGAGTAGCTAGTGGCTACTTATTAATGGTAATAAAATAAATTTATTTAATTTTCTCTGGTAGTAGAGCAGGGCTTAAATATCTGCTTTATTGTTACCTGTCAGTAGTCCAGTTTGTAAACTTTTGCCTCAGGCTTGTCACCTGATCCTCTGTGTAACATCTGTGATGTGTCTATTCTGCTTAAAAGTGTTTGTAAGGATGTGTATTTTGGGTGGGGAGAGATAGCTGTTAGAGAAGGATCCATTCTAATATTTTGCTTTTTCCCCCCCAACTCCTTCTCCCCCCCCCCCCTTCTTTTCGCTTGCTCCCCCCGTTTTA
>NW_008794083.1:1132234-1158911 GCF_000699145.1 Aptenodytes forsteri
TGCTTTAGCTTGCCTACGCCTGTTTAACAATGCTGCGGTGGGACTGTGCCAAGTCTCAGGGTGCCGTGGGGCTGGCAGGAGTCTTGTTGGTTGCACTCTCAGTGGCTGCAGGATTGGGCCTGTGCTCATTGATTGGAATTTCCTTTAATGCTGCCACAACTCAGGTATTTAGGAGACACAAGTCTGCTGTTAAATTACAAGTACTCTGTTAGTAAACGAACACAACTGAATCTTTGAGGGGAAAAAAGCTGCAAAAGGATTTTGGCTCTAGATTCTTACTTGTGCCTTTTTCCTATCTCATAGCTTATGCTGTGAGAAATTAAGTGATCATGCTTCCAAATGATATTAAAGAAAAAGGCAGGTATTGTGTAGTTTGTATAAGTACTAGATTCTGGGTTATTTGATTTTTCTGTGTCCCAATACGAGTGGGGGCATCCAGTTGTACATAAGAAGCTGCAGGTTTTGTCTTTACATCTGAATATATCAGGATGTTCAAATTCTGAGAATATTTTGAATATAACTTGAATTATTGTCAGATATTCTTTGTCTACCCAAAACTTGAATTACTTTTGGTGGGATTTTGTACCTGTAAATGGTATGCTGCAAGTTCCTCAGCAGTATTCCAGAATAAAAGTTAATAGCTGTATTGCATCCTTTTGATTTTCATTTTACCCTTGGATTTGTGTACAGTGTAATGTAAAAGTTGCTTTAATTAGCCATTTAATGGCTAGCTGCATGGCAGATCATAAAACAACCTTCTTGGGTTTTGTTTGTTTTGTTTCTCCCCCAAGGTTTTGCCTTTTCTTGCTCTTGGAGTTGGTGTAGACGATGTTTTCCTTCTGGCACATGCATTTAGCGAAACAGGGCAGAATAAGAGAATTCCATTCGAGGTAATAATAAATGGGGATTTGGGGTAAGATAAAACAAAAGGCTTTGTATAGGAAAAGATAACTGTATCCAGAATTAATTAGTAGTGATTAAAAACCCCAGGTTTTTTCTCAATAGCTTTTCCTAGGGTCTAGAAATTCTTATTTCTGTCAAAATAGGAAATGATGGCAATTCGTGTGATCCTGGAATGTTTTGGAATGTTCACATTCTTTTTTTTTTTTGCAATAGTGTCTTAGATTTATTTTGTCTTGAAAATTTAATTTATAGCTGTCATATAAAGGCTAATTTACATAATCCAAACTCTGCCCAAAATTTCAGTGAAAGTCAATGCAAATTTAGGAACAAACTCAAATACAAGTCTGACAATTAAATGATAGAATGCTTTTAATGGCAGAACACAAAAACGTTAAGGTGAAAAGAAAGAGAAGGAGGACAGCTTAGAAAATAAACATTTCTTTTTCTTTGTATCAACTGTTACTTTTACTTATTTGTTGTGGCCTTAAATTTGAGTTATTTTGTATATTTTTCTCTGTTTTTCTTTTCTGATGTTTATAATTGACCATAACATTTCAAAGCATAACGTATCAATGTTATGAAATCTAAGATGTCACTTTGATGATCCTTTCCTTTTATTGACTTTTTTACCCTGGGTCCAAAGTTTCATATCCAAAGTACCAACCATTTAAAAGCAATGTATATTTGCCCATTCTGTTTTTTACAAGCAGTGTCTCCCATGTGCTCTTTCCAGCTGGTTTGGCATGCTGACACTACAACCTCACTCTACTATAACCTCCATGCTTCAAAATAGCCTGTTGGGTTGGGAAAGTGTCATGTCTTTATCTTGATTTCTCTGTTTTTTGTGTGTGGTCCCTGGATTTTGGGTTTTTCTGTTTTGTTACATACTTCAAGATGTGTAGCTATGTTATGCCTCTGTGCTGTTAATACATGCTTATTTTGTCTGAAAAAGGAGAACACCAAGTGACTCCACTGGTAGAAAATATATCCTACTTAACTACAGACGTAGTTGATACGATGTCAGTACTCATTTAGTTTTGTGTTCTGAAGCTAGAATCACTAGAACTTTGATAAAGTTCTGTACCCGCAAAAAACATGAGCACTTTGTGTGTCATCTGCTTTTCTCCTGAACAATGTACTTAGTATGTTGTTTATTCTCACATACTCTCAAATGCACACTTATATTCAGAATTTCATTGTAATAATTTTTCACTGTTACTGTATAGTATCTGTAGGATGACCCCTTCATTTGCAGGACATCACCTTATTCACTTGACTTTTAAGATACGTCATTTGTTTTGCAGGACAGAACAGGTGAATGTTTGAAGCGAACAGGAGCAAGTGTAGCCCTTACATCTATCAGCAATGTTACTGCTTTCTTTATGGCTGCCTTAATCCCTATTCCTGCTTTACGAGCATTTTCACTCCAAGTAAGTTTATATGCTATTTTGTTAGCTCTTATGCGTGGTCCCATCATGGAAGGCCAGTGATGATACCTGTTAGTGGTAGTGTTAAGTGGTAGTGTTCAGTGCTGCTGCAGTTCACTGAACCAGTACGTGATCACTGTTTACTGTGGATCTGGGTAATAACAACTGCTGTCTGCCCTTGATTCGGCTCCTCCCGTTTCTCATGCCTGGAGTCTCTCGCATCCTGTTAGCAGGTGAAAGAATACCCTGCCCCATCACAGCTGGGTTGAGTGCAAAAACCAAGATGTATGCAACTAAGCAGAAACAAGTCTCCAGAAAGATTTGCATTCTCAAGAGGAGTAGACTGTACTGTTGTGTGTACTGTAACATTCCTCAGTAGGAGTTTAATCCTTTCATTCACGTTTGTCCAATTTGCTGCTCTTAAAAACTGTAACCAAAGTGCAATGACAGCAGTGAATATGCATTTGTCATGTTAATTATTACTGCAGCAGTTCGTACGGCCTTGCTCCCAATGTAATTTTAGCAAACTTGGAGAAAACATCAAGAATTTTACGTTCCAACTGCTTTGAGAGAAAATGTGAATTTTGTGTGCTGAACCACGTATCGCTCACTCTCCCTTTCTCTCTTTGTCTTCTTGTATTTGTTTGTGATAATATACCTTCAGGAATATGAAATATTAAGGATGCTAGAGAAAGCTTTCTTCCAAAAGCAAGGGCTCTTTGAAGAAAGCTCTGGGAATTTCTTCCCTGACACTGCTTTAATAGACAAGCAATTTATAGCACTGCGTGACCTTGGTGCAGAGCAGGCAAACTGTACTTTTTCAGTAGTTATTTTTCTTCTGCTGTAGCCTGGTGCTCCAATCATTTTTCATTCTCCTTGAGCCCTTGGCTACCCAGAGGAAGCAAGGGCTGCAATTTTTCTTAATACTTGTGGCAATTATTGCTGTTTCCAGAGATTTAAGTAGGCCTGCATTAAGCTGTAAAATGGTAAACTGTTTGCGATTACAGTTACGTTACCAATAAGCATAAATAATTTGTTTACCATTTCCTTCTCAATAGGGAATTTGGTAGTGAATAATAGAGAAAGTAAAGGCCTCATTAGTTTTCTGCATTGTTTAGCAGATGTCTGTGGCAACTAAAACTAGATCCTTAGTCCTGAATGGTTAGCAGTATTTAGCTCTACTGATTTCCCAAAACCTAGATGTCTCTTCTTACAGGTGACGTGACAGTGAATTGTTTTATTTTATGGCAAAGACCAATGTCAATGTGTGAAATGGTTTTTGAAGTGTAATACTCCTTCTGTTGGAAGAAGTTACTTATGTCTCCTAAATCTGTGGCGCAATTTCAAATATTCAACATGTACGTTAAGCAGCTAACAGGATACTGGAGATCTTCACTAGGAATCAGAGGACAAGGCTTGTTTTGCCAGGCTTTGTAGTATCTGTGCTTTACAAAAGTTACTTCAGCCTAAACGCATCTCATAAGAAGTACTCAACAGAGATGGGCTATTTTGTCCTAATCACACTGCTAAGCTGTTGAGTGGGAGCCACTAAAATTAATTCTTTCTTATCTGATCAAATTTTGCTCAGCCTTTCTCTGTTCTCACTCTTCACATCAGAACATGACAGGTTGCCTTTGGAACATATGTGGAGGCAGCAGCTGTAATTGTTACTGTAATCTGAGTATAAGTTAAATATACCTTTCCTAAAGTCTTTTATTTTTGCCTGCTTCCACGCTATAGACTGAGTCACTGAAAGTTCAGAAAATGAAGTCTGCATAGCAAAATGACAAACAAAAAGTTTCCAGTAAGATTTCACCATATTCATGTATGAACAGGTTGATATTATTCAGAATAAAAACATGACAATCAAAGTCCTTTTTAAGGCAGTGATTAATATGGAATCTATGTGTAGGAATGTTTGGGTGTCCAGAAATTAATGTTTAAGTTGCTCAATCTTTTCTCACATGCATCTGTAATTTGTCTTTGCTTGCACATAGTAACCCCTTATATGTATATAAGAGATGGAAAAATGTGCAAAAAAAAGGCAGCTGGAAAGCTGTAATGAGGATTTATTTGTGCTAGAGCAATATATATAACTGATATGTATATAAGTTAGGAACCACTAAAATAACATCCTTTGTTGTTAGAAAGGAACATCTATTACTTGCTTTGCCTAGCTTCACCAGGTAAAATCAAAATCAGGTGCTACATTAATCACAACATTCAGAATCAGATAACCATGGCAGATTTTGGTGGGTGGTCTGTATTTATATATGGATTTCTTTATTTACAGTCTTCTTCCTCCCTCTCCCTCTTACTCAGGCTTGTTTAAACAAGAAGTCCTCGCCGTCTTTGATAGCTTCCTAGCAAGACTTAGAAAGCAATGAAATACTGCATTTACTTTTCACAGATGCTGCCTTCTTCTCATCTAGATAGTGAATTTTTAACAGATGGGCTTAAAAAAAGAATTGCTCTTGACCTTGTTTTGCTCTTCATTCACTTTTCTTAAGACATTGCAAGATAATTGTCAAAGTTTCCATAACTTTTGAGGCCCAGTATCTGTAAAATAACCCAGCTGCTGAGGGAGAATAAATCGTTTCCTGTGTCTGCAAGCCCAACTTTTAGTTAGAAACTCAACATTTTGCATATCAATGCTTTCTTGTTTCTTAGCTTCTGTTCTGCCAGCTGAAGCAGTTCATTGATACCTCTGAGTTGTTCATTTACTTTATGGAACTCAAACACTGTAAGTCTGATGCTGTCTTAGGAGCTTGCTAGGGTTACTTCTTGCCGAGTTTTAAAAAGTGGAAATCAGTCCTTTTGAAAGTGAGATTTTTAAAATTAATCCCATTATGCAGATAGGGACTGTTTCAGCTTTTTCAGCATATTAATTTTTTTCATTTGTTGATCTTATTAGCCCCTTATTTAAGCAGTTTTAGGGCTTTGAGATTCTGAACATGTCCCAAATACTCAGTCACGAGAGTCACCTGTAAGAGCGCACAGGACTTTGAAGGAGTAGGTCCTGAGTTTTCAGATGTGTTTCATTTCTTAAAACTGTGGCAGAGGGGAGGTTATCAGAGAAATCCACTGAAAGTTTTTGAAGTTTACAGTAGGAATGTCTTAAACATAGCCCTTTGTTTTGAGTATAAATGAAGGAAGGCAAGGCAGAGGGTAACTACTGCTGGACTGAATTCTTTCCTCAGACAGAGTATTCGGACACTATTATGGAATAAATTCTGCCCAGGAAAGAGAAGGTACAGCTTTACAAAAATTCATCTACCTCTTCTTCCTCACACCAGAAACTTCCTCCCCTAACAGCAGAGGAGTGGTGTGGATTCACTAATGAGCAGGGGTGGAACTTTTCCCAATAAGTCTTTAGCAGTAACTTTTTCCCTCACTGTGAGAATGACAAGTTTTTTTCCTAAATGTAAAAGTGCATTACCAGGTGGTGGTGGTGGGTTTGTGGAGAGAAAGAACGTAAGTTTTTAAGCTCATTCAGTTATCTTACTCCGCTGAAGTGGTTTGTCCCCCTCCTTTTACCCACGTCATTTACCTTTCCCTGCTCCTGACAGGAGAATTTAACAAGCAAAATTAAAGCCTCAGGGAAAAGGGGCGGGAGGGCAAGGGGGGATCCGAGGCTGTACGCTGTCAGGAGGGAGTTGCAGATAGGCAGCAGTAGGGTGGAAGTTTCCCTGACAGACCTCCTCGTCTGTTCATCACCTCTGGCTATACAGCAGGCCCGTTCTCCTTGGGTGGGCTGCCAGGAATGGCACATAGCAGCACATACCTTCGGCGGGGCCCCAGCCTACCAGCCTGGCTCGCGTCTCCCTTGCTGCCTCCAGCACAGACTGCCATTCTTCCGTCTCCATTAACAGTTGCGGCAGCAATAATATTTTTAGGCTGTGCATTATGAAAAGATGCAAAAAAGGGGAGCATGTTTCTCAGAAAGTGACCAACATTTTTTTCTGACTAATGGAATTTTTTTACTACTCTCTGATCTCATTTCACTGAATGCCTTCATTTTACACCCTTGAGTAGGCCCCATTTTATCCCTTCTAGGACTAATCTTATCTTTGTTGATTTCTCAAGGAAAGGGTCTGAGGCCCTTTCCTCTCCCATTTGACCATTCGTCTCTGAAGGGGTGAGAGAAGATGCCCTGTCCCCAAAAATCCTAAGCATGCTCTCAGCTTGGGTGCTGCTAAGAGATTGCCTGTACTCTGGAAGCTCTGCTGCCACAGTTTTTTGTTGGTGCTTTTCCAGTCAACGTAGTTGTTACAGATTGTGGGTATTGCCATGATCACGTTTCTCATACGTTCCCGTTCCCAGCCACCAGATGTCTAAATGGTATTGGGAGGGGAAGCGGTGGCCGATGCATCAGGTCGGAGATTGAGTCACCCCTCAACAGTTCTTCCTTCCCTCTCCTCTTCAAGTCACAGGGTGTTTTTTGATGGTACGACAAATTAGAATTGAAAGAAGAATAATATTTTCTGGTTTTAACTGTGAAAACTGAGAACTCTTACATTCTTGAAATGCTGGGGAGGTGGGTGAGGGAGGGACAGCGTGCAATGTATAGGAAGTGTGGTGTTAAGCTCTAGGAATCTATTTAAGTACAAATCAGAGCAGAGAGGATTGTTTAAAAATATTTTACTTGCAGGGTTAGTACATAAACACCGGGCTGGCACAATGGAAAATCTAGTTGTTCTAAAAAGAGATGCCATGTTAATAGGCAGATTTACTATGTGTGGTTGGATTAGTTTTGATGCTTCTTAAAAAATCAAATGTGAATATAAGTAACTTTAATGGCATCTCTACCGTACACTTACATATTAGTTTTCAGGTTTAGCAGCATTTGACATTCAAGGATGTTGGGGTCTACAAAGGGAAGTGATAAGGCATGAAGCGTTTGCAGTTTATGGAGCAGGAACACAGGACTTCTGTTAGTTTTTCAGCCATGCTGGGAGGAATAAGAATTATTGAGTCAGGCCTCAGCTGTTTTTTCCAAATCTCAGTAAGATTTTAGCTGATCCTTGATAGAAGATCTTGGTTAGACACAACTAATTATTCATGTTATATGGGTGATTCAACCTTCTCTGGTTTAGCAGCAAAGAAAGCAGTTGTATGAACTAGGTCCAACAAACACCTTGCTTGCAGCAGCAGCCATTTGTTTTTCTGACAGATTCAATTAATTCTAGAGAGGATCAAAAGGAAATCACTTAATTTTAAAGTTTTGGCTATGACCTTACATACCTTTCTGTGTGCATATTTATAAATCATGTAATCGTCATTGGATCTTTCTCTCAAAGATGGCTAAATACTAATTTGGCTTTAAGTACTAGGTAAATTCTGTTTTAGTAGTTATGTCTGCAGACAACCAGCAGGACCAAAATCTTACTTAAAGCAGGCTGGAGACAACAAAAGAGAAACACCATTAAAAAACACTTTTGTATACAACATATTTTTGATTGAAATGACTAGGAAATATTTACGTAACTAGTTGATTCTGTCATTCTCAAAAAAGTAAAAACAATATTTAGTCTTATTTATTATACTTTGACAGCTTCAAAACCCTAAACATCATTCAGTGTGCTAGTACTTTGATTTTCACAGATAAAGAGACACAAAAATAAAAATTGCATTATTTAGGGTATTTATTTTATTTATTTGACACGTAAGTCAAGAATTTTTAAAGCATGGATTTTGGATGTCACATCTTTTGAGCTGCCAGTTTTGAGGCCTGACTTTTCAACATCAAAAGCAGCCATTTGTTTATTTTGGAAAAAGGGGGGCCTATTTATGTCAGGTCAGTGACTTCATTTTTGTAGCCCAACTTTTGTTCTTTTTTATGACTGTTTTAACCCAAGCAGTCGTTACTTCAGAAGTTACAGGTAGAGGTGCTTGATAGTTCGTATGATTTCCTTAACATGAAACTGGCCTACTATTGAGATGGCTACTGCGTATCTAATGAGTAAAATATAAGGATTTCAAGGGATTTTTTCATCTGTTGATGGCTCAACCATTTTTTTCCCAGTGTCTCTCCTACTCTTACAACTATCTTCCAGTCCCATCTGTGCCCAGGCTTTCCCTTTGTGATGCCTAGTGCTCCTAACAATTCTGCATTACAAATAAATGCTATTAATAATAATGATAGATGCTGCACCACATATGTTTATGGAGATTCTCTGGGAATCTCTGTGTGGGAAACGGTTTGAAGTATGGTTTGAAAGGGGGTGGGCGGGGAGGTTGGTTTTTTTCGTTATGCAATGTTCGCTTTACAAATTAAACCAAGTATTCTTGTTCCAATTTAAGATAGATTCTTGTTCCAATTTAAGACTCATTTTGGTAGACTGGCTTATTAATCAAGTTCTGTTAAATACAAGCATATTAATATGTATGTGATGTTGGATCAGTTTTGATTCTCCTTTAAAAATAATCCCTGATAAACCCAAAATGTTGTTCTTTTTGGCTAGACTTCTAAGTAAGTACAAGTGCATAATATTTTACTAAATAGACAAGTTTCATTAAAATTTACTTAAATCTTTATTTCATTTCTGATTTAATAATGTGCTTTAATGTTACTGTCATGCTTAAATTACTTCAGATCCCCTTTAATGTGAGAACTTCAGTTCTAGTTCCAGGTTTGCTTTTGCTTCCATCTTTTTTTTTTTTACTGTGAGACTCCTAAGTGTGGCAGAATCTCATGCAAAAGTACAATTTGTTGACTCTGTTTTTCCACTTAAAAAATTATCACCGCATCTCCAGGCACAGATGTATTAAAATAATATGAAGTTTATTATTGAAAGAACGTAATTAACCACAATAGGCCTACCATAATGAAATGGGAATGTAAAAGTATATCTCCCAGTTTCCTCAGGGAAAAGCTTGAAAGCGTCTGACGGGTTGACATGATAAATGGGTGAATGGATGAGAATTGAAAGGAAGTTTTATGCTTTGTAAAGCTGATGCCCTACATGAAGCTTAGTAACGACATCGCTTCTCCTATGATTGATCTCCAGGCAGCAGTTGTGGTGGTATTCAACTTTGCTATGGTTCTGCTGATTTTTCCTGCTATCCTGAGCATGGACCTTTATCGTCGGGAAGACAGGAGACTGGATATATTCTGCTGTTTTACAAGGTGAGAATGTGTGAAAGATTGATGCATGAGGTGTGTCCTTTTTGTGGTCACCGGTCAGTGCTACCATTCGTTGTCAGAAGTGGGAGTTCTTCATTGCAGCGGGGTCAGTATGTTATTGTTAAGATTTCATTGCTAGTGACTGACTTACATTTGCTACCTTGGTTTCTACCTGACTGAGCGGAAAAGTTAAAATATGTCTGTCTGTCTGTCTCTCTCTCTCTCACACACACACTTTTCCCTTCATTCATACATATGTTCATTTTGACTGTTGAAGGACAACTTTTTGGAAGGAGATAAAAGATCCATGCTTTAGGAATATCTTCAAGTATTTTTAGAATCTAACGGGGTACTGCAAGGTGTCCAGTGCTAGTATTGGGTAATCTTGGAAAACTGTACATAACTCAGGGTACTGAGAAGCCTTACTTACCGTTAATCACTATGTGCTAATTTTTATGCTTTTTATGCCTTTAAACTTAAATACATTAACATAATGTATAAACTGTAAAATGACTTCCCCTTAGCAGAGTTTTTCATAGGACTATGAGGAATGCGGGATGATCAGTACCTTTACAGGATAATGCTTGATAAAGTTTCTGTTACAGCTGCAATAATAATTTAGAATGGCAATACTGCCATTCTAAAGAGTGTATACACAGACTCTTACCTGATACACAGCCAGCTCTGAGTGTGGGGGGGGGGCTAGGAGGAGCCTACTGTCATCAGTGGAGCCATTGCTTAGAAATTAAGCATGTTTTCTGCCTTAGTTTCTGCTTTTGCCTGCAATAAAGAGGATCAGCTGTATTTCTACACATGTACTCTTACTGTCATAACCAGGATGTGGAGAATCCGCCTTGTGTCATCTTCGCCTTTTACACACACCTAGGAGCTGACATAGTTTAACATTTTAATTTTAATGTAAAGAGAGAAAGCACTTTCCTAAATTTGTTTTTGAGGGAGTGGTTAGAACAGGGATCCCAAGCCAGGACTCCTACTTTCTATTTCTGATTCAGTCATAGCTTCAGTGGATGGCCTAATGTGCTTGAATTTTGGAGCCCTGATTCTCAGAAATACAGGGCAATCAGACCTTCCATTTATTCCCTCATCTAAAGTTGCACCAAACATGTATCAGAATTCAGGCCCATTTACCTATGAAGAAATGCAGTTAATGAGATCTTGGTTTGTTTAGGTAGGCAACATTCTGAATTCCTCTTGGTTTTGTAGGATTTGTCCACTTGGTGAAAAATCTCTGATACTGTTTTCTATCATCAATTTGTCATTTCTCATGTACAGGAAGAGGTTTGTCTCTGATAATTTTTTTTTTGTAAACTAGGTATCTGTTAGGGTCTTGCATAGACTAAAATAAAGGGAATGCTTCAATTACCTGTAATTTTGTCTCTTCATGTTACCCATCCTTCCTGGGAATTAATCCTTGCGTATGTTTACTTAATTTTTAAAACATTCAGTCAGTGTGTGGCAAGTGGTTTCAACCTGCCTCCCAAAAGTCTGAGATCTTATCCAGAAGGCCCAAATATTATTTAACAGTTACTTTAATAGTTCTAAACAGAAGAACTCAGTATGTCATGTGTTTACATTTTGATTGAAATACCTTAATTCTGAGTATGAGCACGTAGATGCAAACTCACACACATACTGTGCATTCAGACTGTGTGCAGCTACCTGGGTACTGACCTGATTAGCATGTGTAATTAATGGAGTGGTGTGGGTAGATACCAATGTCTTCAGACAGATGGTGGTTCCTTCTTTCCTGAGCACAAGAAATGTGCACATATTCTCAGAGGCCTACACTTTGAACCGTGTCTGAGAAATGTTTCCTAAAGGTGCAGAATTAAGATTCACATCAAAGTGTTACACTTAGTTAATATAAACCATCTAATAGTAGTAGAAGCAGTCTCAGATGGAAGCAGGTTATCCTATCTAGTCTGATTAAAACAAAGATCCATCTAAATGCGAACAGATGTTTTTCTCTTCTCTTACAGTCCATGTGTCACTAGAGTGATTCAGATTGAGCCTCAAGCATATACAGAAAACGACAATACTTGCTACAGTCCTCCACCCCCGTACAGCAGTCACAGTTTTGCACATGAAACTCAGATTACAATGCAGTCTACAGTGCAGTTGCGCACAGAATACGATCCTCATACGCAGGTGTACTACACCACAGCAGAGCCTCGCTCAGAAATATCTGTGCAGCCAGTGACAGTGACACAAGATAATCTTAGCTGCCAGAGCCCAGAAAGCACAAGCTCGACGAGGGATTTGCTTTCCCAATTCTCAGACTCCAGTATGCATTGCCTTGAGCCACCCTGTACGAAGTGGACGCTCTCATCTTTTGCAGAAAAGCATTATGCTCCGTTTCTCCTAAAACCAAAAGCTAAGGTAATCAGGGAACTATTTACCTGTTTTTCAAAAGTAGACTTCTGCCTTGCCCAGTAATAAAATTATCCTGGCAGTGGTATTAAATATAAGGAATAAATAGAAATATTTTGGAATAACAATTCTTAATAATTTTACAGCTAATTTCATACTTTAAAAGTTTTATCTTGCAAGTGCTGTAGAGACATACTTTCCAAATATAAATTATGAGTGAGGGTTTTGGTGACTTTCAGTAACAAAAGCTTGTGAATAGTGAAACTAAAGCCACTTTTAAACTTTATTACAATAGAAATTTCTCATCCATGATGCAGAGCCCCTTCAATAAAGCACAAATTAGCTTAGCCTTGTAGTGAATATGTTTATGAAAAAAAAAAAAGAAAAGCTTTAAAGTAGACTGACGGTTGTTAATTTTGAACCTGGCTTTGTAGTGTGCCATTATGAATTGTTAGTTTCTTTAGAAACCTAGAACCAAATGCATTTCCATTTTCTGTTGCAGATTGTGGTTATTTTTCTTTTTCTGGGTTTACTTGGGCTCAGCCTTTATGGAACTACCCGGGTAAGAGATGGACTAGATCTCACAGACATTGTACCACGAGAAACACGGGAATATGACTTTATTGCCGCACAGTTCAAGTACTTTTCATTCTACAACATGTATATTGTGACACAGAAAGCAGACTATCCAAATGTCCAGCACTTACTTTACGAACTTCACAGAAGTTTCAGCAATGTGACATACGTTTTGTTGGAAGAGGATAGGCAGCTTCCCAAAATGTGGTTGCACTACTTTCGAGACTGGCTGCAAGGTAAGAGAGAGTTGCATGAACTTTTCTTAATTCTACAGTAGTAACCACTTGTTCACGCTAGTAATGCTCCCCTCTTCGAATATACTCACATGGTTAAAGACTGTGAGCAGGAGGGAGAACGCATAGGTGCTGATCTGAATTTGCACGTTGACTTGCTGTTTCTCCAACAGGTCACTTAAATTCTTTGTGGTTAAGTTTACTCCCCAGTAAGACAGTTTTGAAGCTTTAAGAGATCATATCCATGAAAGGCCATCTCATGCCATTAATTTCTAACCAGCTAATGTGGAGTTCTGCTTTATAATTAATGGCCAAATATGGCCCACTGTCTTGGGAAAATAAATGATTGTTGAGTGTTTTGAGAACAGTAAATGAAAAGTCCCCATCCGGCAATGTATTTTGGCACAGCCTTAACTTTCACCACATGAGTGATCCTGTTGGCTTCAGCTGGGACTGCTGGCACGAAGAAAATTCAGTGTGGCTTCTGTGTTTTATTGGATTGGGGACCTCCTATACATTCTAGATTTCCAGTCAAGTATCCTCACTCCTTCTATAGTGCTGCTTTTTCTGTGCTGAATTGTAACGGGGCAGGGAAAGACAAGAGAAGGCATGGCCTTGCAGGTACTATGATGATAATTATATTGAAGTCAGCTTATTAAAGATGTTAAAGATAGTATAATTACACATGTTGAGACAAATAACTGTTTTGTATTTAAAATAAATAGTACTGTTACATCTCAGCAAATTTAACAGCTCTCTGCTGTGAGCAAACTTATACTGCCCAGGAGTACGTCTGTCCTACCTCTGTCTTTCTGTTGGGAGAATCTCCAGGAAGCTTTTGCCAACAGAAAAATAAATTGTGCTGACCTAGTGAGGCTGTAAATTTTAACCTTAACTGTTTACAGATGACCAGTGCAGCCAATGATTCTTAGAGAACATGTAACTGCCAGTATTTGGGGTATTTTATTCCTTCTGAAAGTATGTTGGCCAATACTGGGAAAGAGGATGCATCTAAGTGACACATCTAATCAAAATAATCATGTTTCCTGTGTGTTTAATGTACTGATACATCATGCAAAGCAGTATTTCAGCTATTAGCTTTGTTTTTTTAATGGTTTTTAAATATATTGGATCCATTCATTACAGTCTACTTACTGGAAGTTTTACTTAAAATATTTTGCTCACATAAGCATATTGAGCTGTAAGGGAAGGTATTACTGGCAGGAAGAAAAATCAACATAGCTTAGATGTTTTTCTGGATTGGAACCTTACTATACTTTCTAGATTTCTAAGCAAGCATCCTTCTCCATGCTTTTCCAAATTCTCTTGTAACTCTGCTGTTTATTTCTTTTGTGGGTATTTTTTGTTGTTGTTCCAGAACAGTAGGAAAAAATGTGTCTGATGTCCCCCCTTCTGTTCCACCCCCCCCAAACCTGTGAGGGAGACAGAAATCTGAGATCGTGCTCAGGATCTTCACATGTTAGTGCTGAACCTCAGCACAGCCTGCCAATGATAAAGTCGGGAAGGTGCCCTTGGATCTGCTCCCTTGCTGGCTTCTCAGAGCGAAATGCTGGAGACTAGCCCACTTGGTGTTTCTCCCAGGGGTGCTCGTACTCCCATTCGCCCTCTTTTAGGCCCACCATGTATTTTCCCGAACCTCTTCCACTTTGGATGCCTCCCTGTCGTCTTTGTAATCACCTCCTTGTGCTAAGGACTGTTTGCGTGGCCCTGGCCCCATGCCAAGGGCCTGCAGATCTCCTTCTCTGTGCTGTATGTCCATGCTCATACGTGACCTTTCCAGATCTGCTCTGTTCTTAGGGGTGTTCCTGTTCTCTTCTTATTGCCCATAGTTACATTTCTCCTTCCAGCCCATATTAGCCTGCCTGTCCTTCTTCCTTGTCCTTCGCTTTTCTTTGGCTAGAGGAGCTATGAGTATTCCTGGTACCCTGGATATACTGACAGGGTGCATGGAGCTAAAATGTCATGCTGGAACGGTCATGGACGCTCCCAGGAAGCAGTGACTTGCAGTGGTTTGAGTGGACATGGCAGCCGTGTGACGGAAGGCACATTGCTTGGCCCGTTGATCACCCACAGCTTTACAATTAATCATTATGATTGCTAATTAGCATTTAGGTCTGTGTCCTTACCCCTCCTCCCCACCTTCCCCAAGAGGGGGACAATTAATACAAACCAGCTGCTTTGTAAAGACGCAGGGCTGTCTTCACAGGCTGTGATACTGCATTCACAAAGCTGTAAGGAAGAAGGATATTGAGATGTATCAATAGAAAGAAGTTATGTTTTAAAATGGTACAAGGCATTGATATAACAGGGGGGAACTAAACTGCTATACTAAAAGCTGCCACACTTGTCATAGTTAGGGAATTATCTCAAGGTGCAGACACTAATAGAATAATACCTGATCATTACCAACTGGGCCTGATGCTGAGGGAGTAAAGGGGAGGGAAGGTGAAAACAGAATTTACAAACAAGGTACAGTTCTAGGCTGGATTCAGGGAGGATCCTCTGCAAGGTGGGAACGGTTCTACTGGTGCATTTTTACATGCTGAAGGAGCAGGATAATCCAAGTAGGGGCAACTTTAGACTTCATGGCTAATTCCTGCTGACTTGACTGGGAATTCAGTGCTAGAGATTAATGGCTGAAGATGGCCTCCTGACATGCAGACATTTGTCCGGCAGAATGAGGGAAGCAACGACATGTGAACAAAAGCAGTTTTTATCAAGAAGGCATCCTTGGTCTTAGCTGTACATTTCTCCTCGTTTACTAGCAGTAGAGCGCCTTCAGCCTAACGCACTTCTTTTTTCAGAGGTTCCCTTGTATTTTGCTTTCTGGTATCATACCATGTTAGTGTATTTTCTGTTACTGAAAATGCAACAGAAGAAGAGTTAACTCTAATCATTCATTTAAACTGGAAATGTTAACATTATTTTTGTAAGTGACTGAATGTAAATGAGGTAGCTTGAATTCCTTGGTGGCTTGTAATTAGGCTTGTTTTTGCAAAGGATAATCTTACCTGGTGTTTCATGGTGCCAGCTGTTCACATGAGTCAGTAGGAGTTCCTTCCTCACCTCCATTCCTGCACCCCACATAATTTTGGAGGATTTCACTTTCTTCTGAAGCATTAAGCAAAAGTGACTGCTGATATGAAAAAATCTCATATACAAGATTTAAAAATTCCCTTAATTTTTATAACTTTTCTGCAGAAAGAGGTCAACAAGTTGCTTTTATCTTTCTGCCCAGTAACATTTAATTAATCCCATTTATAAAAGATTAAATGTCCCTTAAAATCATTGGTATGAACAGTTTATAACAGAAGTACTGTTTGCTTTGAAAGCAGCAACTCTGCTATTAATTTCAAAGTGTTATGGGAAATTTTAATTATTGAAATTTTGAAATTCTTTAGAAATTAAGCACAACTGATAGTGGTTTCTTGGTATTCTTTCCGCCGACTTTCAGTTTCAGCAAGGCCAGTAGTAAAATAACCCAGAGCATAAAGTGGTTAAGCCAGCTGAGGAGTAAAGATATAAAAGGGAGCAGGGTTTGAGGGATGACCAAACTTGTGAGAACAGGGGAGGGGGGAACATGCGAGAGAGCTTAGTTTTCACCCGCTGCAGTAATGTTAAATGTACATGCCCTTTTTTGACGTACCTTGCAACCACAAATGGGTAATGTCACATGCCAATGGATATATTTGTTATTGTGTGTCTGTGGAGCTCCCTGACAGGGAATGGATGTTAGTCTGAAAGCTCTGCCCCCACATTCTGTCTGTCATAGCAATTTGTGTGCTCCTCCTGCTGAAGGGAGCCATTTTTACTGTAAGGTAAGCTGTTCTTCGATGGTCTCCTTTCCTATGTGCTTTTTTGACAGCCGCCTCTTAACCTCCCAAAGTTGTCTTTCACATGACTGGTACGATAGCACAAATGCTCTCACCTGGCCACTTTCTGAGACTGACATGGAGCTGAACTTGGCACAGGAGGGATGGATTGGTATTTTTGCACGTCCTAAGCAATGTTTTCCCCTCTCCAAGGGCACCAGCAAACAACGCTTTTTTAAAGGGGACCTCAAAGTCCATTGGTGATGTCAGAAAACCTGATAGCAAATTGTCCTCCTCCTGGGCAGGTGCTGGAGCGCTGTGTGCAGAGATCTGGCAGGCTTCTTTCATCGCTTGGTTCTTAGTCTGTTGGCTTCACGAGTGGGTGTGATGTGGCAGGACAACATGGGAGGCAGTTTTCTAAAGGAGGGGGGATGAGTTTGTAAATGGGAGTGGGTAATTCGGCTCAGAGGTGGTGTTGGTCGGGTGCATTTTCTTTTCCAGCACTCCTGTCTCCGTACAGCTGTAGCTAACCTATCCGATCTGTAATGACGGTTTTCATTACGGCTCCTCAGCGCAGCTGCAAGGTGGGTCAGCGATTTCCTCCACTGCCACTCCCCCGGCCTTTTCCTTCCCTTCCCTGGACATGCGGTTTGTCATCTGCTTGCACAGAGCCTCCTTGTACTGGGCTGTGGCTTCCTGTACTAAATCTGATCCAAATTTGTGCTGTGAGGTATTCCCTCCCCCTTGAAGGGTGGCAAAGAGGAAAATAACAGTTGAGAGTGAATAGGTGTTGGCTGTGATCTTTACATGTGCTGGCAGCAGATCCCACGAGTTGTATTAGCTGCACAAGCTGAACAGATGGAACAAATTGACAAAATCGTGTTCACTCACGCTGTGCTCGAAGAGCAGCTGAGTTGCTGTTTGAAGTTGAAAGTTTGAGTGTGGGGTTTTTTTTCCCCTTGTAGTGGAATTTCTGGTTGTATTGTAGAAGCTATTGCCTCAGTGCTTTGCAGTAGCCCAAAACAGTTAATGAGAGCGGTGTGTGTCCTCCTCTGTGGCTCAGTGCACTTGGCCAGGGTTTTGGTGAGGCAGAGGGGAGTATGGAGAGTGTATCCCGGCTAGGTAACGGACTAAATGCCTCCTCTGGTTTTAACTCCACGGTAGGCGGTGAAGTTGGATCAGGGCTGAACTCAGCCCTTTTCTATTCTGGCACCATCCAGGTCAGGGCAAGACTTCAGCTTTGTTTTGAGGAGCGTGTGTATGAAAGAGGTGATAAATGCAGATATGCTTATGGAGTTTGGATTTTTGAGTGTGATGATTCTGGAATTATGGTTCATGATGAAAACCACTTTTTGTTCTAGACAATCTTAACTCTTCCCCATATACTTCTCTAAGCAGAGTGCTAGGTTGCTCTCAAAGGCTCTGAGAAGGACGCGGGACCAGAGGGTCCTAATCCCATCCAAGATCTCCTCTTTGCCTTGAGGGGAGGCTGGTTTACACCAGTGCACATTGCATTGGCAGCTTGCTAGCTCAGCTTTGCTGGTCTGCACAACATGGGAAGACTCTTGAGGCTTCTCCCTTGCACCTGCCTTCCTTTGGGCAAAATACTGGACATGCAACTGGTACTTTACCTTCCCACACACTGACAGTGAATGAGGAGCCCCAAATGTAGGAGGCAGCAGGTGGATAACTTTCTTCCTGATTCAGCTATGAAAAAAGAGTCGTCATTCTTTCTTCCTACTGAAATTTGTTTCTAAGAGTGATTGCTTACCTGCTTGTTCTGTCTTCCCCTTATCTCCCTTAACTCTTCAGGACTTCAGGATGCATTTGACAGTGACTGGGAAACGGGGAAGATCACTTACAACAATTATAAAAATGGATCTGATGATGCTGTTTTGGCTTACAAACTCTTGGTACAAACAGGCAACCGAGCAAAGCCCATTGACATCAGCCAGGTACTGTATTAGAGTCCATACTGGTTTATACAGGAATACACAAGTCGTCAGGAGTGGGGGGAGATGCAAAGAGCATATCGTAGTCTCTTTTTTCATCCTGATGAATTGAATGCCTGAGTTACACCTTACTGTATGGCCTCACTAACTTCGCTGAAGCCACTTGTTAGCTGCAGTGTGGCCTGTGTTGCAAAGTGTTCAAAATCAACACTGGGAATGCTTGCCCTTGGTTATTACTGGTTGGCATGTGTTTGGTGCTGTTCTGTGTCAGACACACTCAGTTTCCACTGTAGTTGTGAAAAATGCTTTGCTGCATCCATATGCAGATGGAGTCTGGTCCTATGCCAGGCAGAGCCAACGTTAGCGTTGTTGCCCTCAGTGGCATTGTTTCTGATTTGAATCAGATTGCCTTATAGGGTTGACCTTTGCTCAGCTTTCTGCTGTGGCTTTGAATCTAGCATTTGCAATTATTTCATTAGTTCCTACCGATTTATGCAAAATATAACCTTTAAAAAAAGATGTTGATGAATGATAGTGGAAGGGCACTGAAATCGTTATATGCTGTATTGTATTTTTGTACCATCATCACTAAATACAGCTATACTGTTGTAGAACTAAGAATGACAGTTGTTTGAGCTGCCTCTATAAAATATGTCTGAAATTCTTTTGCAAGGTTATCACAGCATATGACTGCATTTGCTGTAGCCACTGGTAGGTGGAAACACATTAGGTTTGACTCCTTACACTAAAATTAGATTTCAAACCTCTTAAGAAGAAATTCTGCAATAACTTAACTTCTCCTTTCCTAGAGTCATCATTGACGCGCTGTGCTTTCAGGCAGAAAAATAGCCTTTCTAATGAGCTTCTTGGCAGATCTGCCTATTGTCTTTCTTTCTTTCCTGGCATTAAAGGTGACAGATTTACAGAGTACATTGTTCAAAGTTACTATGGTGTGTAAAACACACTGCTGTATAGCAACATGCAGCATGCTGCCAGGTCTGAATGAAGCTTCAGCTATGAATTAAGCAAAGAAAGGGAGTTGAAGAGAAAACCTTCAGTGAGATTTTGTTTAGCGGAGTGTACCAGGTACACTGTGGAACAAATGCGATTGGACTGCAGCTGCTGATATAATTTCCTGTGCCTGGGAGGGAGAAAAGTGCGGTGCACCCACAGGGGCTGAGCGCTGTACTGTGCAGTTCCAGAGACAGCTTGAAGACATACAGTTGTTGCATATCCTGTGGACTAATTGAATCCAGATCCTTGGAATCCAGCTTTTTTTTTAACTGCTGTCACTGTTGTTTTTCATTTCATTAAAAAGACCTGAAAATGGAGCCAAGCCAGAATTTTAAATAAACAAAACAAAAAACCCCAGTAATACTTTTCACCCACAGAGTCCTCTGTCAGAGCTCTAGCTGTGCAGGATTTGGCTACAGAACCCTAGAAGTGTACCACTGCTGTTTACCCCACAGATGCATTTGCCCACAGTGACCCAAATAACACAGGGCATTCGTCTGCTCTCTTGACGCTGGGCATTTTCTGAATACATAGGTCATAGGAGGCAAGTGTTAGCAAAATTTATACAGATGTTGTTTTATTTTTATAGCTCTCCTCCATTTACTGGGTGGCATTTCCTTCAGTGTTAACAACAGAGGTTAACTGCACACAGACGTGTATAGGGACTCTTGCCAGGTTTTCTTTCCCTTTCTTTAAATATGTTTCTTCAACTTGGTTGTTTTTCACTCTTGGCTGCAGGCTTTCAGAATTCGGATTTAATTGGTTCAGTCTATTCTGGAACCATCTGCTGATTTAGTGGTTATTGTAAATATTATATGAGTACTGATTTATAAATAACCACTTTCTACTGTCACTGTAGTTTTTTAGGGTTTTTTTCATTGTCAAACAATAGTTTACTGGTAAGTCACTTCAAGTGAAGATTCATACTCTTTTGCTTTTCCCCTCCTATATGCGTGTTGCATCTCGAGGCCGTTTGTTGAAAGTTTTACAGCAAGAGCCCTGAAAGCAAAACTCCTCCTGAAAGGCTTCTAATTTTTTCCATTTTGCAGTTGACTAAACAGCGTCTGGTGGATGCAGATGGAATCATTAACCCAAATGCTTTCTACATCTACCTGACAGCCTGGGTTAGCAATGACCCTGTGGCCTACGCTGCCTCGCAAGCCAACATCCGGCCTCACCGCCCAGAGTGGGTCCACGACAAAGCAGACTATATGCCAGAAACAAGGCTGAGAAGTAAGTGGCATTTCATCTTAATGTCTTACAGTTTATATAAGTACCCCCACTCCTTCCTTCAAGAACCAGTAACTCTGTAGTTGGTGGGTGCTGCACAGGGCTCAGAGGCATGAACAGGACAATATATTGTGTTACTCTGTAGTCTTGGGAGACCCATGCACCATTGCAAATGTGGCACCACTGCAGGGTTTCATCATGTTGAAAAATGAGGTTTATAACCGTTTAAAGCTCTAAAAACTTACAGTAAGCATTGGTTTTTAGTGTCACCTGGCCAGTTCGCATGGCTTTGCTTCAGCTTTCAATTTATTGGGAGGATTGTTAGTTGGATACCAGTGGGGAAAGGGAGAGGGCATATAGGGGAGGACTGGTGTGCTTGGAAACGTGATTGGGTAACCAGCTAGCCACGCTTCAGTGTATCCAAACCCTAGAGCTTTGTGGCAGTCAGCCAAGTCTTGTCTTAATGAAAATTTATAGTTGAGATTATAATAGGGCAAATCATGTTTAGCAAGTCAACTGAATGACCCTGCAGGGTCTGGAACACACAACGGCAGTAACAAAATGCTTGTTTTGGGGGCTTTTTTTTTTCTTGTCATACAGTAGACTTAGCATTATGCTCAAAAAGAAGTATGGAAAGTGTTGGGTTTTCAAATTAATAAGGGATTAAAAGTTATGTATTTCCTTGGTAAACCACTACTTTTATATTAGGTGTTTTTCCCAGTCATTTGCATCAGTAACAGAACATGGATTTCTGAATCTGACTTTCAAAATATTCAATGGAAATCTTAAAAACCAATCAGGCTGATGGAGCATAATTTTTCTCTAGTTTTGCGTTGGTGGACCTCAATTAATCTCAGGGGAATGACCTTTGATTTCAAAGGAACTGCACTTGCATAAAAGAAGAGCATTTGGATAAAATGTTTAGGATGGTTTGATCTTCTACTTTATATTGCAGTTAGGGATTTTTGGCCAGGTATTCAGTAAAAACCACTATAGCACTGATGAGGATTAAATAACATATATTGAAATATATCTGTTAAATTATATAGAATTATTTGGGGACTTGATGTAGACTGTGTTCATCCCATTGCACTGCGTGACAAAATATAGTAATCTCCTGTACTGCTTCAGCTTTCAATTTATTGAGGAGTTTTTGAAATGTCACTTGTTCCAAAGAAGTAAAATTTAAATTCAACACCTTTAAGCATTCTGCTGTGGAGAACAAAGCGTTTTGTTAATCGTGCTCTCTGCATATCTTCTTCTTTCCAAACACCCATTTTAACACTGCTGTCTTCTTCCTAGTTCCAGCAGCTGAGCCCATAGAATACGCTCAGTTTCCTTTCTACCTCAATGGATTGCGTGAAACTTCTGACTTTGTGGAGGCTATCGAGAAAGTGAGAGCTATCTGTAGTAACTACACCAGCCTGGGGATCGCCAGCTACCCAAATGGTTACCCATTTCTGTTTTGGGAGCAGTACATTGGGCTTCGTCACTGGCTCCTCTTATCCATTAGCGTGGTTTTGGCTTGCACGTTTCTGGTGTGTGCCCTCTTCCTCCTAAACCCCTGGACGGCTGGGATCATTGTAAGTTTATTATAAGGGTCTTTGTTGAAGTCAAATTCCTTTCAGCATAGCTCTTGCTGTAGTCGGGAAGGTTTTGTTTATGTCTGGGCCTCTGGTGGAGTATGTATATTGCATCATTCATTATATATTTATTCAACTTGAGGGGGTAGGGTTCATGCTAAAGGTACAAACCTTAATAACCTTAATCCTTTGGTCACCTTTTTTGCAGCTTTAAAGGTTTCTTAGAAAGGTACATAAACTTTTGCCCTTGCTCAGATGCACGCTAACATGAGAAATAAGACACAGAGGAAAATTAAGCGCTTTATTAAATATTAAAATTATTTCTAATTATTTATTCCTTCTCCCCTTTTATCAGACATAGTTATTTTTCAAGGCAGTTGCTTAGTGACTAACTTGCCCGTAAATTTTCCCTCTGATTTCTGAATGCAGTCTTTCTGGAAAAACTGAAATGGTTAGGTTGTACGGTACACACTGTGGAAAGAGTGTAACTGAGCTATCAAGGAGAAAGAGCCATAAAATTATAAACTGAAGAGAATACTCCTCCATGCTTTCTGCAAGGCACCATAAGCCTCTCAGTAAACATTCAAGTTAAATTGAATGATGATGTTCCTATGTTTAAATTCCATAAACTATCATATGGTTTATAAAATGCCAGAAGTAGAAAAGCGTAAAACAGTTACTAGTTTTTGTAATGTACGTTTATACGACAGGTATGTTAAAAGGTAAATGTTTAGTCTAGAATATTTTTCATAGCACTTAATCAAGCAATTTATGTTATTACTTTTGATTCATTAGCTTATAAAATCATTTATTGTAGTGCATACTTTTTTCCCATGGAAAAGGCGTTTGTTTTCAAAGTCTACCATTGCTTTTATAAGTATTTCTATCTTTTTTTCCTGCTTGGCTTTAGCAACTTTTAAAGTTGATTCATCAGATTTCCTCCCCTCTCTTTTCCTCAATTTTTTTTACAAGGTAGATGGAAGAAAAATAAAAGCTTTCTGTTAGATTTAACTGTTCATTTGTCTGTGTCAATCCCTCCAAGTATCTTAAAAGCTCAGAGCCCCTCTGTAACCTGAGACTCATCAGCTGATTATGGCATTCACTTTCTTCTGGGCTTTAAACCTACTCAAAAGTCATCCTCACTTACATTTGCAGTTCTACAAAAAAGAATTCCAATACAGGTAGTTGAAAGTTACTTTTTCTGGAAGGATTGTCCAAGACACAGGTGAAAAAGAGAAAATGTGTGTTTTGGGGGGTATCCATGATAAGGAAGAATAAGTTGTTTTTCAGATCACTGATAAATTGTGACCAATATAAAATTGATGCTTGGTCTGGTAAGTGGTTCTTAGGAGTGTAATTTAAACTGGCTCTTTAACAAGTCATTGCCATTGAGCACAATGAAACAAGGAAAAGCAGCTTGTCTTTGGGAATATAGGATGGCTTTGAGGAGTGTGTTTTATAGTCACCACGTTGTTTTGAAATATCTTTCTCTTCATTTGTCTGGAGTATAAGAAGTTACTAACAACTGTTTGAATCATCTAGGTGGTGGTGCTGGCTCTGATGACTGTGGAGCTGTTTGGCATGATGGGTCTAATTGGAATAAAGCTGAGTGCAGTGCCTGTGGTTATCCTGATTGCTTCTGTTGGCATTGGTGTGGAATTCACTGTTCACGTTGCTTTGGTACGTAAAATCAGGAAGCGTTTTCAAAATATTTTAAAATAAAATGGTGGCAACGTTAGAATCACAAATCCTTACTTAGTCTCCTAAGACAGTGACATGATTCTCAGAAGGAAATTGGTCACAAACAGTTCTGTGTGCCATTTGGCTTGTCTTGATAGAGCAGAGCTGATCTTGATGAAGTAGTTCCTGACTATTGAGTCAGTCTCCCAGGAGGTAAGAGGGGATACGTTACCTGTAGTATCTAGTTGTCTGAATGATGCAAATATGTAGACAAAGCAGAGCTCTTGATGCACCTTACTTCAGTCCAGACTCTCCTGGTCCTTGTCTGCAGCCTCACTGTTGGTGCCTCAGTGCTATGTAGCTGTTTGTTCCCTCTTGCGTGTAGATTCTGTATCTTGTGGAAGAGAAACTTTTAAAGGAGATTTTCCAAATCACATACAGTGTAATTTGATCTCTCTGGACCACTAAAATTTGAATGTATTTGGATTCATTTTCTGCTTGAAAAATCCGCACCTTCTTTTCAGAACCCATTAGCTATTAATAGTGGGCACAAACATGCAGTCTGTAGGAAAATAGTTTTCTGATGAGGAGCAGAGAGGGGAAAAAACTACGTTTTATATAAAGATTTTCAACATTTTCAAGGTTAAGTGTCCAAATCTAACGTGCACCTACTCACCCAGCTTAGTCAACCTGCTGTGCAAAAATGCGTAGAAACAGTGCGCTTGCAAGGGGGCAGTTTTGGGTGTTCAAGATACGCAAAACTCATCTTGCTTTATTTGGTGACAAAGAATAGAGTAAAGGGCTATTTTTCTGTGTTCACATTTGACGATGTCAGCACTGATCTTTCCAACATTTTGCACACTCAGCATAAGTGTGCAAATACTTTTATATATATATAAAAGTAGAAGTCACCTGTGGCTGAAGGTAAAATGCCAAGCAAACTGAAAATGGCATTTTTTCACATTGACTCTGGAGTCAAAAACTTTCAAACATAGGCTTTAAATAAAAGAATGCCTAGTGGCCCTCAGATGATAGCAGCAGTACTGACCTTCACAGAACTTCCTGCCTATAAACAGTCAAACCACTGTTGCATAAACAAAAAAGGCAATGCTGGAACTGTTGATACAGAACTTGAGTGATTCACAATCCACTCATGGCTCAGTTCTCTGCTATTGCTTGTGAATTGTAACCTCATTTTTTTAATTCTGCAAATAAATTCTGAATTGATAGTAGACTTTTGTATTATGCATCCTTTAATTACACACATATACATATGTTTATATAACTTGTTAATATGTTTGTGGATCAGATCCCATAGCTCCCATTCATTGAGTTGTCTCATTGACAGCTGCTTTTACCCTGAGGTGGATTCTTTATCTATTCATGTATATGGGAATGTAAGATGTCCTGGACACATTAATTTTCCATGGACCACGTTTAATCCAATACTAAAGACTTATAATACATGGTTTGGCTACCTATGGAAGTGAGGGTTGGGAGTCTCGCTCCACATGTACCCATTTTTGGTCTGCATGTCCCACCAGATAACTTTTTAATGTGTTGACTGATTTCACCCCAAATTTGTCAGATGAGTGAAAATAAGCCGCTAGAGAAGAGAGACTTAAAATTCCAGGACCAAGAGGAAGATAGCTGCTTGAGCTCGTATCTTAATAGGCAGCAGAGAATTTGCTGAAGAGAGAGCCCTTACAAATCACAGGAAGAAGATCAACCAGGTTCTTGTCTTCTTAGACCATTCAGTCATACACAGAGAAGACAAATTCATACGAAACAGCAGCATTTGAGTGTTCTTGATACAGCTTGTTCGCTAAGGAGTTGGAGGGAGAAAGACATTTCACTAGTCATACTGTTGCTCAGGCACTACCGTGTTCAACACCGTTCCTAAGGCAATTGTGTATGTATAGGCCTGCTAGCTTTGAAGTAGTAGAAGTTGCGAAAACATTTATTTTGAGTGAAATAGAAGTGTTTAAAAAAAAAAAAACAAAAACGCAGCACACAACCTAGTGTTACTTCATACCAGTCCTGTTGAGTATGCTGACAACTTTCCATCAGTTGGGTGCTTACCATGTGTAACATCTGAGGGTCTGGAGCCTCGGACCAGTGAGAAGAAATGCACTGTGTCAATGGACACTTCTGTGTAAAGGGACAGAAGGACCTGATGTGCCAAGAAGCTCTGCTGTGGGTGTCACCCTGTACCTGAACTGAAGCTACCAGTCCTTGGTCTGTGGCAAGTGCGTGGGAAAGCCTGCATCGGTATTGGCTGCTTTTACAGCAAACTTCCCATGGTAGTCATGGAGGCTGTGGCCCCACGAGTGAGAGGAGTAGCCCTGTAATTTTGACACCTGAAGTGCTTTCACCATGAAATGAATTCTTTCCAGGTGGAAATAAGCGAAGCTGGAGACAAAAGCCTACTATGCAAGCAGGCATTGTTTCCAAAATTATTACTACGATCTGACTCTGTAATCAGTGCTTACTCTGGTGGTGTGACTTCAGCAGCAGCTCTGTGGTATGACTGCAGAATCAGGCCTTCTCTTGAAGGTTAGCCAGCTATAGAGATACTTTCATAAACTGTAGTTTGAAGTAATTAACTGGTGAAAAACTGTGCATGCTATGAGAGAGGCTGTTTGGAAGGTTGTATGCATCTGTCTAATGAAATGGATTTCATTGTTTTACAGGCATTTTTAACTGCCATATGAGAAAGGAACCATAGG
>NW_008794083.1:1158954-1174836 GCF_000699145.1 Aptenodytes forsteri
TTTTTTTTTAAAGTCTTTTTACCTGCCATAGGAGACAGGAACCATAGGGCTGTCCTTGCATTGGAACACATGTTTGCACCAGTGCTGGATGGGGCCGTGTCCACGCTGCTTGGAGTGTTAATGCTCGCAGGATCAGAGTTTGATTTTATTGTCAGGTAAAGCATTTGTGTGTGTCTTGACTTCCTTTTTTAAATAAAAATAAGTATGCTTTTAATTTTTAGTCACTTCAGCATATCTGTCATCATAGGGCTGTCCTTGCATTGGAACACATGTTTGCACCAGTGCTGGATGGGGCCGTGTCCACGCTGCTTGGAGTGTTAATGCTCGCAGGATCAGAGTTTGATTTTATTGTCAGGTAAAGCATTTGTGTGTGTCTTGACTTCCTTTTTTAAATAAAAATAAGTATGCTTTTAATTTTTAGTCACTTCAGCATATCTGTCATTTTATTACTATGCATGGTGTGTCAAGCATGCTTACGTCATGGCCTGCTTCCCCTCTGTTTTATTAACTCCTTGTTACATGCTAGACGTGGTGGTGTTTCCATTGCTGGTATTCAATCTGTTCCAGGAAAATCTGACACCCAGCATGAAAGAAAACAAAAATGGCCCTCTTTAGCAAGGTTTGCGAATTCTGGGTTTGAGTCAGTTCAAAGCATCTAGTATTATCCAGCATTAGCTGGGTTTGACCTTTAACCCTTAGGTCCTCCAGACTTCTTGTATGCACAACAATTTGCGTGCAAAGGACACATGAACCTACAAACATGCTGCAACTGTGCTGCAAGTGACTCCGGGCCTTCTCCTTCTATCATTATGTGAGGTTTATAGCGATGTATAACAGGGAAAGGAAAAAAAGCCCTGTTTGGGAGCTGGGGAACCGTAAGTATGAACACAGAACTTCATATTAAAATTTTGTAAAGCAAAGCCTGAAGGCCCTTCTGTTTAGAACTACAGGCAGACTGTTTCTTGTGAATTTAATTAAGAATGTGAATTCGTCAAGTATGAGAGGAAAGCAAGTTTTTCGTTGAGGGGAATTTGAGAAGTGCAATGAAACAGATCCTATTCTATTCCAAACAACCTGTGGGGAGCTCTGCAAAATGGCTAATCTTAGAAGTAACACAGGTTCTTTGTGGTGAACTACAGCATGGGGAAAAAAAAATCCAAGCCCTAAAATGGAACTGAGGTACAACTGGGCCAAACAAAAATGCTCTGAAAGATGACTTAACTACTTCGGTAGACATAAGGTGGATAGATTACTAGACTTAGCTGACATCCATTTGACAAGAAGAACAACAAAATGTCAGAGGCAGGAACTGAAAGAATGGCTGCTAAATCTCATCAAGATTTTTTGTTTATGTATGTAAGAGATTTGAAGAAAGCAGGCAGTTTGCAGTTAGACCTCATGAAACCTACATGAGGATTATTACTATACAGATACTGCATGTCCTGAAGTAGAATTTGTATTTTTTTTCCCAAGTCAGTATTTTTTACCTTATTTTATTGGTGTTGAAGAAATAAGGTAGAATTACTCTTTTAGGACCTGATCTTGGTTGATCAGGTTGATAAGGGTTGGAACACTTTGACATATAGGTTACTTGTAGATTTAACCTAAATTTACAGGGGTACATTTGGTGTGCTACTTTCCTACTTAACAGACGAGATTTTGGCAAGCATATTTTTGTGTCATAGCAAATGGAAGATTATAGGAGCCCTTCACACCAAATTTGGATTGGATGTTCTCCTAGTTTATAAAATGAACCTTTCAACTTTTCAACTTACGTTATTTTACTTTTTTTGGCCATCAGTTTCTCATTTTCTAGCACAATCTGACTTTAGTATGCCATGTTTAAAAAATAAAATAAAATAAACTGTGGGAGCCTAAGCATTGTTATAGTGGGTGAAGAAGATCCCAAACTTCCGGAAAGCGATAGATTAGTCCAACAATGTGGAAGATTAAGTAAATTAACAGACATTGTATACACCAAGTGGTCAGAGCTATAATCCTCCTGTTTATCCTAGCGTTAGATGGATGAGATGCAAATGTTTTTAATGCCTGTTGTTGATCTCCGTCCCAGTATAAAGTTCTGGTGGTTTATGTTAGTAGAGTAGATCAGCTTGCTGATTTTTGCTAATGCAGATCAGAAATTCCCAAATGTTTACAATAGCCGGATATTTGTAGTTTTACAGGAGTCTGATATATTTGATCAGATGTGGAAACAGGGAGGCAGTAAAGTTTGTTGCCAGCTAGACAATGTAATCAGCAGACCCATTAGTAGCAAACTTGCCCTCCGTTCTTCTCCTTTGCCTTCTTCTCCAGGAATTTACCAAGACTGAGTGCTTGAAATCATTAGTTACAACGCAGCCTTAAGTTTAGTCTGAGCCCCAGCTGTGCCGAATACCAACTAGCAAGGCTTTCCTTTTACTGACAGGTTTACCTTGGTATTCATGAAGGATCCCAGACCTTAGCCCTCAGTGGTGGGAAAGGACAACCACTTGTGCACTTTCCTCTTCTTCCATAGTACTTCAGCCTTTATGTTTGAATTGGCTGACGCAAAACAAGAGTATTCAGAGATGCTAAATTGTTCAACAAAAGATTAGCCTGCAATGCAGCTCTGCCATTGTGGAGTGCTCTTACTCAGTACAATGCTGAAGCTTACTATAGAATGGGCAGCATTTTCTTTGCAGAAAGCGGGTTCCTGTGTTGTAAAAAGGTTGCAGTTCGAGCTATTTGGTAAAACTGGAACTCAGAGAATTCTAGGCGGAAAGTTGTGATTAATGAACAGCAAGGGAAACCCTTACCTGATACACTGGAGATTTAATTAGAGATTCTGCTGTAAGATGCAGAAGCATTTCACAGTGGATTAGCTGCTGGGAGAAGAGGGCTTCTCTTCCTTCTAGGCTAAATTGTTTAAATTCTACACCCTTCACTTCATTTGTTTGCTTCTGCTGGGTTTTCACTAATGGGGGCCCCTTTTCATTGTATTTGTGCTTTCAATCCATTCAGCTATTCACTGCACATTCCATATTTTTGTGTTTGTGTAACACATTCATAAATAACATTACATGCTTCCAGATTCTGGGAAATTAACAAATGTAATTTTTTTCTTTCCTTTATCAACTAACACTTTGGGTTGTGGAATGTAGCTTCTCTAATTCAAAAGGTAAAAACCCCTCTATCTATATATGGAAAGTGATATCATTATTTAGTACAATGTTAGTAATATTTTAGATTTAATTTAGTATATGTATTATTTTAACATATTTAGGAGCAATTTGTAATCCCTTATTTCTAACAATATTTGTGGCTATTCTCTCCCTCAAACCCCTTTAAACCCTACTTCAGGTATTTCTTTGCTGTTTTGGCAATCTTAACCATTCTGGGAGTTCTCAATGGATTGGTGCTGCTTCCTGTTCTTCTTTCATTCTTTGGACCATACCCTGAGGTCAGTAAAATTAATGGTCAACAGAAGAATTAATACTATCTCTGAACCCCTGCCCTCTCCGATCACCCGCCTTTTTTAGAAACGCTTTATTTTTTAAATTCTCTTCGATTTTTTATTTATTTATTTAGTTAGTTAGTTTTTCTGTTTCTTGCTCTAGGGTTTTTTTAATCTTTATTAAATGTGCTGTTTGTTATTTAGTTGATATTCTTCCACTTATATTTTTAATTTTTTTTAATATAAGTATTGTTTTAGAGGCTGCAATCAGCAAACTTGATGCAAGTGTAGGATTATTTATGCTTTTAAAAGCATAATATGATATGCAAACTAGTCTGTAAAATAAGGATTCTCCCCAATATTTTGCAAAAGACAGTTTGTTTTGTACAAATACCTTCTTCTCTCCTACCTCACTGCCTCTGTTGCTTTCCTCAAAATACTTAACTGAGCAGACCACCAGGAAGGCCTGTGTGGACCAACATACACCGGTGGTGGTCCACAGACCACACCTTCATAACCACAACTGGTCTGCCAGAAGGTCCCCCCTGTCCAGTCGCCCCTCCCTGCGGTATGCTCTTGGCTCAAGCAACATTTCTGATGGGTGGAAGGCTTCGCTTAGATGTTGATGACTTTACAGTATAAAGCCCAAGTCCAGCAAAAAAGGATTCATAGATACCAAATTTGTATTTGGTTGTTGATTATTCATTACCTACTCTATAGCTAACACAATTACTGGGTTACGTAGGGCTATCTTTACCACATATTAGTAGAATCAGTGTGCTATGCTTCACGTGTCTATATTGTGCATACGTTGCTATTATGTGTGTGTCCATCTCTTTGCAAATAGACACTGAACCATACTGTACGTACACATTTGAGGTGATTTTATGACATCACTGTTAATGTATGCTGAAGGAGGAGGGAAGTCCATGTATTATTTTTATATTTATAAGTGCAAGTGCATGCACACACCCACACACATGCATTTCCTGAGACAGTGATACCCAGAAGAATCTGTGTCATCCTGTTTACATACATATCCACAGATGGAGATCATGTCTTTTTCTTTCATTAATTTTTTTCATTTCAGTATAAATGTTCATCAGAAAACTGGTGCTAAGGTTCTCGTGGCATGGCAGGGTGTATTTGGCAGAAGAACATTTGTGTCAAGCACTAATGATTAAAAGGGTAATGCTAATTGTATGTTACTGAATGCATTGCCATTATCAGGTTTCTCCAGCCAACGGACGAAACAGATTGCCCACACCATCTCCTGAGCCGCCCCCCAGCATCGTGAGGTTTGCACTGCCACCCGGGCACACAAATAATGGGTCAGATTCCTCTGATTCGGAGTACAGCTCTCAAACCACAGTGTCCGGCATCAGTGAAGAGCTTCATCAGTATGAGGCCACCCAAGGACCTGGGGCACCCGTCCATCAAGTAATAGTGGAAGCCACCGAGAATCCTGTCTTTGCGAGATCCACTGTAAGTAGCTCTCATATTGACTGGCAGGAGGGCGAGAAGAGTGTTTGTGGTTTTTTTATTTAAATCTATTTATTTTTGTGGAAAGCTCTTTCATATTTCTGGCTGATTATGCTTTGTGACTTTGTGCCAAAACTTGTAAGCAGGGAGTGAAGGCTTTCCTCGTCCTCTCCTTTAGAATGAAGTTGAGGGTAAAACAATGGTGCGAAAGCAGAGGTCTTTGGCATGTGTAATTGCTGTTGCATCATATTGGCACAAGCCACAAGAGAGAGCTCTCAGTCTGTTTGATGACTGTTCTCAGAGAGAGACTGGGGAGAGATTAAAAGATCCAGACCTCTTCCACACAGCTCCTTGCGGATCACCATCTCACATACCTCTCTCTGACAGCACATTTTGGGGAGAAGGATTGATAGAGCCAGAAGAAAACAGTTTCGGGGTTGTACCAAATCTTGGGCCTGTTGCATCTTGCTACTGGGTTGGCATAACTGTGATTTCAAAGGAAAGTGAAAAAGCTCTGTCTCCTACCCCTGCTGATGCTGCATGCTGAGCTGCAATGCGGATCTGTTTTTGTTCAGCAGAGGCCTAGAAATAGGTACAAGCACAGCCACATTTGAAGTTGGTCACGGTTTATTGACTGATGTGGCTGCTGCGCTTCACGCTTTTTACAGAAATCAGAAAACAGATTCCTGCAGTCTATACAAACTACCCTACTAACATCCTGTGTATGTACCCTGCATGGAATAGAGCCTTTTCCAAATGCCTGCAATTCTGCTTGTTGAACGAGTTAAGATCAAGTGCTTGTCACCCATCCCTTTGAAAACATGGACCAGTATGTAGGAAGCTTACAATAATGTTTTCAGCTGTCAACCTGTGTTTTTCTGAAGGTATGCTTTCCAGGTTTTAGTAACTTCAGACAAAAACTATCTGGAAAAGTCAACAATTATCAGACTCCAGAATATTACTTTTGTAGAGTTAGAGCCAGGACAGCATTATTGTAATTGTTCTCAGCATAAAATATAAGCGAGCGTAGTATTTGTTTGCCTCACTTTGTCAGAGGCATAACCATGCGTCTCTCTTTCAGGTGGTTCAGCCAGAGACAAGGCATCAATCGAGTCCCAGATTACAATCGAATCCAGAGTCCGGCACGCAGCAGGCGTGGCGTCAGGGCAGACAACCCAAACGGGAAGCGAGGGAAGGGCTGCGACCACCTCCTTACCGCCCTCGCAGGGATGCTTTTGAAATTTCTACTGAAGGGCATTCAGGACCTAGCAATAGGGATCGCTCGGGCCACAGGGCTCGTTCTCATAACATGAGAAGCCCAGCGTTCGGCGCCGTGGGTGCCGCAGGACCAGCGTACTGCCAGCCTATCACTACTGTGACTGCCTCAGCTTCAGTGACTGTTGCTGTCCCCCCTGCGGTGCACAGCCACAGCTCTCGGGGAGGGAGCTTTCCGTCCTACGAGGGATACCATGAAGCTGACCATGGGCCTTTTGAGGACCCCCATGTGCCTTTTAACGTGCGGTGTGAAAGAAGAAATTCTAAAGTAGAAGTTATAGAACTGCAAGATGTTGAATGTGAGGAAAGGATACCTGGCAACAGCTCACAGTAAGGTAGGTCCATCTCCTGTAGCTGCAAGCTTTGCCTGTGCCAGGCAACGGTGTGATCGAAAGAAAGGGGAAAGTTAAAATTTCTCTGAGGTACCTTTCCTTCAGGTAGGTTTACTTATTGGTCCCTGATCACGTTAAAACTGCTGGCTGTGAATATAGTACATTTTGCACTAGAAATCAGGTTGGATAAGACAGTACTTTCCACCACTGAGAAGTTGCAGTGGGTTCAAACATGAACTACTTCCAAGAGCCTTGCAAAGTGGGTAAGTACATCATACAATCCCAGCTTACCAGATAAGGAGAATGAAGCAGAGATGTTGTGGAACATCTTCAAAGCTGTGCGACTGCATTTACTGTTGATAGGTCCTGTCTTCTGATCCCTGAATCAGGCATGTTCTAAAATATCATACAGAATGAAATTGCCTAGGAGAGTGTAAAATTGCCAGCTACTTGAAGAGTTGTCCTCTCTTGAATAAAACTCCATGAAGGAATTTGAAGTCTGAAGCAAGGACTGAATCCCTCTGGAAGATGGGCCGAGTGAGAGGCGGGAAGGCCTCAGCGTGCCTAGTGCACTGCTGCGCGGCGGGATGTCCCCTGGCGCTTTGGGGGGTGTTCAGAGACCCACCCACCAAACTCGCACGCGGGAGGAGTCCTTGGGCCAATCTCTCCCTTGCCAGGGGCAGCTGCAGTGGCTATTGCAGATTTGCATAGGGTAGAGCTGACCTGGCAGGGCATTTAGTGTGTTCCTGTGAAACAATAGATACACCCAAGAACTTCTGAGACTTGATACCTAAATCATTGTCTGTCTTTAGGCTGGCAAGAGAAGGTTACAGGAAACAGCGCTGTTTAGAACAGACAGGATATTTTAGCAGATGTTTGGGGAAGAATAAAGCTGTTCATTTTCTTGAAAATTTTCCATTAATTTTATAGGGAATACTTTGAAGGGAAGAAACCAAGTGAGTTTTTACCCTGAAAGCTTTTTGGAGCTTGTGCCTGCAAAACCATTTCTCACTATTTTAACTCTGTTTTTCTCTTTTGGGGGAAAGAGGAAGTGTAAAACAGTTACTTAGCTGTGGATCCCTGTTTTCTCTCTTTGGTTTTCAGAGCTTTTCAGTGACAGACACTAGTTTGACCAGAGCAAGCCATTTTATTTTGGTTGTAGAACTATTTTACGTGTACACATGCGTGTGCGTGCACACACACAGAGAGTTTTGTTGGAAATTTTTTGATGACTCATAATAAAATCGCCTTCTGATTTATAAAACGTCTCTCCAGACATCTCGAAGTGCAAATAGACATGAATGCCTTTAGCCTTGCAGTCTAGAAACATGGCAAATAATAGTATCCTCAGAATAAAGAAATGCTTGGGCTCAGCTTTTTCAAGCTGAACTGCATGGTAGTATGAGATTCTTAACTGTGCACGGTATTCGATGTAGCGTATTTCTCCTTGAGGCGTTCATTGGGTTTGACTGAATTGGTTGCAGGTATCTGAAGCTAGAAACTCAGAAATTAAAGCATCCTCATTTTTTTAATTGGCATCAGTATTTCTTCACCGGGAAATTCATGACTGAGAGGAAAGCAGAGCCCATGTTTCCTGACTGCTAACTGTAACCACAAGAATCATGAAACGAGTTTTGGATTAGCTTGATTTGTTTGTTTTTCTTGAACTTTAATGAATGTTTGTTTTTCTTCTCTCTTTATTTGTAAAGGGTAATAACTGAAGCAAAGAAGAGGCCAAAGATGGAAAACTGTATTTCCAGAACTGCTTGAAGAGAAGAACTGCGTGAAGTTGTAGAAAAGGACATGCTGCATCAGGACAACAGTTCACTGTTACTGTAACCTATTGTATTATTTTGTTAAATATTTCTTTAAGTATTTAAAAGATGTACACATATGTAATATACAAAAGAACAATGTAAAGTAGTATAATCTGGAGTCATTTGCCTCTGGGCAATAGAATGGGGACAATATTGTGTGCGCTTTGTACTTTTTGTACATTGATCTCTGTGCCACAACTAAGCTTAATCTAGTTCTAAATTTCAGCATAAGTTGCTGCTGCTTAAATATTGTATAATTTACTTGTATAATTCTATGCAAATATTGCTTATGTAATAGGATTTTTTTTTTAAAGGTACATGTCTGTTTAAAATATTTTAACTGCGTATCACAACCCTGTGGTAGTATGAAATGTTACTGTTAACTTTCAAACACGCTATGCGTGATAATTTTTAAAATAAGCAGATATGAAGAAAAGCAAGTTAATCTGGGAGGCTTAGATAGATTGAGCTATGTGCAGGTTTTGTTTTGCTGTGCGTATCCATGTGTGCATCTGGAAGTGTGCATGCTTTTGCATGTATGTTCCTGGTGTACTGTAGTTTCTCTTTTACTGTATGGTAACACTTGGTGGGCTTATAAACCCACTGATGCTGGTGTGAGTCTGGCTTTCCCTGTTAGCAGGCACTAGTGAAAACTCTGTTGGTGTTTACCAACATATACCACAGACTGCCATCATCAAAGGCCCAACTAAAATAGAAGAGAAGACAGGGAGTCAAGGTTTGGGATTGTGGTTCAGTTTCCCACACTCTTAATGACTTGGTTCACATGACTTTGGTCAAGTCAGTTAACTGCCCCATGCCTCAGTTTCTCATTCTGTAAGATGGGTATAATTACACTTACCTACCTCCCAGGAATGTTGAGAGGCTTAATTACTGTTCGTGTAGTGCTTTGATTTTTTTTTTTGCAGAAGGTGCCCGGTAAGTGCAAACACTATAACCATTATTTTTTCACTTCCAAAGGTGCTGGATATTGAGAGGTGCTGGTGGTTATAGAAACTCAATGAGCATATACCTTATTTTGATACAGATACTGTTAACTATGAGTGGCATTAGAAGCTGGATAATTCAGCTGTTTGATGGTGAGCCACAGCTCAGCTGTGTCCTTACAGCATTGAAAGCAGTATCTTTGGTCAGCTTATTTTCATGGCAGGAAGGAAGTTAATAGTAAGTGATAAAAATCAAATGGAAGGATAAAAAAAAAAAAAAAAATCTATTTTCACTTTTAAAATATAAATGGCTTTCTGATGGGTCCAGGACTATAATGACACATAAGGCCTGGGGTGTTCTTTTCTCTATTGTTTGTGTTTTCCCATGCTGCATTGGCACTTTTAATTAAAACAGCTAAACTGGGATCTTTTTGCGAAACTAATTTAGCTTTTTGTATTATTATTTTTAAACTAAAGGGGATTGCTGCAGGTGAAGGCTCTGAAAAAACACTACAATCTGTGTTCCGGTTGGAAACAAACCCTAAGAATGGAGTACCTTAATTTAAAAGTACTAGAACAAAAGTTTTCATTATCTCTGTCTTCCTCTTTCTTCTTCTTTTTTCTGCCCTTCTCCAAGCTGTTTTTTAGAGCAGGTAGATGTTCAATTGTGTATTCAGAGCCAAACACACACAACCAATATTCAGTTTCTATACACAGCAGTGGTGGGGCTTTTAAGTACAATGCCTGAACAGCAGCGGCCAATTCTTTGATGGGAAAGTGTTTTTCTCCAGTGGCTTCAGGGAGTCTATCTTTGCCCACAGACCTTGCCAGCATAACGAATGGGGATAATTAGAATGCACAAGTTTCCATGCCTTTTTTGCTCACTTGAAAACACTTTGATATGAGGCACTTGTTTACAGATCTCCAATGTGAACGCTCGAAGAGCAGGTGGCGAGAGCCTGGTGTCGTTCCCGTGATACATAAGCTACTGTTTCAATGCACACTAAGGGTTAATGTCACAAATGCCTACTGGTCCAGTTCACTGTCTGACGTGAAAACTCTTACTGACAAAAAGACGAGGGGCCCCAATTTAGCACTAGCAGCATAGTGACCTCAGATCATGCAACAAAACTGTATGATACTAATTGGAAGCCACCTTCAACTGCCAAGCGTGTGCGCTCCCGTGACAGAGGTCGGCAGGGCTCCCACTGACACCGCCGCCACAGCGGCCTGCCTCGCTCCCTCCTCTTCCTCGGGGGGGGAAGGGGGCCAGGGCGAGCCGCGGTGTCTCCCGCCTGCCCCTGCCCGAGTCCTCCTGCGTGCTTGTGTGTGGGTGAGCTGTCTGCTGCTTCGTGCACAATGTAGACCTTCTTCTCCGATAGTCACATTGGCAAGGGGAGAACTCAGTGGCTGGCAACATTTATTTTGTTTTGGTTTTGGTTTTTAACTTTTTTAATCATGGGTGATATTTATATTTTTGTATCATAAGAATGTTTTCTTACAGTATTTGTCATGCCAGTTTATAACAAACAAGATGCAGGGATTTTATTTCTATTGGAAACACTATTACAGCTATGTTTGTACTGTTTAATGGATTTTTATTTGTATAGAGTGCTTACTAATGTTAAATAGGAAAGAGTATATAACATTTACATTAAGGACTCGTTGTAGCTTTTAGCGTAAGGAGTTAAAAGGAAAAAAATATTCAAACTGGGTCTCATTGCCTGCCTGTTTTGGTAGGAGTGGGTTTGTGTCATTTCAGTTACAAAGATAAAATTATGCCATATAATTTATTTATATGAAAATTTATTTTTGTAGTGTACATAGTAGCCATCAAGTCTTTTGACAGAAGTATATTTTTAAAGAGTTTATATGTAATGATGATACCATTATGTTTTGGAACACTGCTGAGATACGATTACGGTGCACACTTTTCCTTGTAAACCCCCTGACAGAAAAGAAAGTGTTTAACAGTGTTAAGAGAGAAAGAGAGTGTGAATATTCATACAATTCCGAACTGTGTTTTAGTTACCATTTGTGATCTAGTGTGGTTCTCGTTTTAAACTTTGAATGGAAATTGTACAAACTCTCTCAATATTAATGTTCAAACACTGATAGAAATTCTAACATGAATAAAAAATATTATAACTTATTGGTTACGGATTTGCTTGTTTATAGAATGCTTCTTTAGGTACTACTGGTCAGCTGTCCAGGTACAACCATGCAATCATTCTGATTCAGAGCATGAATTTGGGATGTTTCGGTATTTGGGATGTTTGGGAGATTCAGATTTGCCCATTTTGGAGCAGGAGCCAATTCTAAAATCCTGGCTAAATTGTAACACGCTGCTGCTTGTCTGTTGGTTCTGTTGCCCTTGTTATGTCTCGGGGGATAGGTTTAGGACCAGATTATACCTTTCATTCTCACTCTGAACAAAGCATTTTGTGTAGACTTTGAGCCCTTGCGTAAGGCAGTTTATGCACAGGTTATTTCTGCTTAGAAGTGGGAGGAAATTGTCTTTTCCTATCTCTGTGGTTGCTCTCTAGATTGGATTAGAGAAATAGTCTGTTTTTCCCACTCTGTGGAACAAAAAATAAATGAACGTGGAGTTCAGAAAACTACAGCGCTCCATAAGAGGGGAGACTCTTGACAAAACCCTCCCAGGAAGGGTGCTAGCGACTGCAAGCCGAGGCGCGGGCCCCCGTGCCCCGCGCAAGCGCTGCTTGGGAAGGAGGAGAGGCTAGTGTGGGCAGCAGGGTGAAGGTAGTAAATAGCAACATCTGTCTGAAGTCACTTGCATCAGAAACCTCACTGTGGTTTGTCCTGTGCAAACACACTTTGCTGAGCATCAACCAAAGTGCCACAGAGCTGGCAATCCTTTACTTTAACCCCTAGGTGATTTTTTCATGAGTCTTCTAAATTTCTCATAAACAACAAAGCCCAAACTTGTCTTGGGATAATTTATAATTCAGCCTCTACTTTTCATGGTCAGAGGAAATAAAACTTTCTATTTTATGTTTTCTGGAAGTTTAACCAGAAAAGAGAAAAGTACAGTTAAAGGACTTGAACTGCAAAACTCCTACACGTGTTTTTTTGCTACTCAAAATACTCTCCTTCAGATCCTCAGGGCTAGCCAGACTGAGTCAGGTTGCAGATTTGGCCTTTGTGGGTTACAGCCCGTGAGAACAGCGGCCGCTGAAGTCTTGCATTAGCTCAACTCACTGACTTTGCCTTTTGTGTCCCAGCCATTCATGGGAGCAGCTCCATTCACAGGACTGGAAACCATATGAATAAATCAATACGTCCTGCCAGTCAGAACACAGGATTTTTCTTTAAAAATTCCATTTTGCATCAACGATAGCTATTCACCTTACATTACTTGTCATGTTTAGATTTCTTATAAATGGCTCTTCTTGCTGTCAGCCTTATTAACCCCAGGTAAGACCTTAATCAGATTTTTGTCAGAGATTGGCCATATTTATTCAGGCCTTAAGTAAACATGTGGCCAAATTTTTGTTGGCATAATACATGTTATTTAACAGCTTCAGGAATGCTGCATGCTGCTAAACTGCTGCAGCACTGATGTATGAACAGGTGTTTCATTTTTGTTAACTTTCACTCACAATGAGCATCTGAGACGCCGACTGTTTGTATCTGAGAACCACCGTTGCCAAATTGTAATTACTTTTAATGGCTGCTGCAAGTAATGAGAACAATTACTACTTCCCTACTCCATTTAATCATTCTTGTCCTTTTTGTTGCAGACATGTTGAACCTTACTGCTAGAACAGGATGCATGCCAGGAAACTGCACTACCCAGCCGGAGTGGCCTAAAAAAATACATGCCCAGTTTAACTTTACATGGTTAATTGCAGCTAATTAAACACAAAAATGAAGCAGTGCTGCTGCTTTGACAAAAAATGTTTAACATGTATCCTGGCATATTTGTACTGCAGAAACCATTCTGCCTCTGTGGATAGTACATAAGCAAAGGAAACCTCTCTCTCGGGTTTTTGGTTGTCTGCAGTGGCATCCAGGCCACTTGCCATCCTACAATAGCTTTTCTTAGGAACATTTCCACCTTCATTTTAACAGCTGTAACTGCACATGTTGCTAGTGTTTCTGCTGCCACGGCAGCTATACCTGCTTGCCACTGACGTAGGGTAAGGCTGCAATGGAGAAAATTGTGTCTCCTTTGGATTAGTGAACATCCTATAACTCAGCTTGTCCTAGGAAGTACCGAACGCAAGGCAGCATGCATTTAAATTTGTTTTGCTAATCAGAGCATCCTCCCAGGCTCTTCTCCAGGCTTAACTCGAGCTGCCAGTTAGGAGTTGCTGGATCTTTGAGTCAGCTAATTTGAATTAGGACCTCACATTCACAACGGTGGAAATAACACTTTTGCACAACAGAGCACAAAAACCTGCGGCTTTTCTGTTTGGTCTTTCCATCCCTTGAGCTCAAACCTTTGCCGTGGGGCTGACTGCAGGTCCCCAGCCACCTACAGACACCACAGCCTTGTGAAACCCGCTGGGGAGAGAGGCTGTAAGCCATGGCAGCTGGGAAGGGGGAGGGTTGGAACTCTGAGGTTGGAAACTGCTTCCCAGGCAAGGGAGGGCTCTGCTGCAGTTGAAGAGGAAGGGCTGGGAAGCAGGGGCCAGGCTTCATCACGGGTGAGTGAATTAGGTGGGTTTCCCCATCTGTTGAGGGGGAAAGACCACTTAAGTGTTTGAAAAGTGATTTATGGCAGAAGTGAGAGACCCTGGGTGCTCTGGAAGAGGGAGAGCTCCACCATCTGATTTAGGAGACCCAAAATGGTATTGCAAATGTATTTCAAAGCCTAGGTAAGACTGATTTTTCGCTCCAGGTTGTGTCCAGTTTAGCAACCCTGGATTTTTTGTTCTGAAGCTTACGCTGGGGAATAGACTTGTAGGGGGGAATGTCTGGCTAGCCTTTTGAAAGAGGGGAAGGGAAAGGAATTAAACAAGAATTATTTGGTAACTAGAAAGGACTCAAAGGGAGAGTATTACTATGCTGCTTTTTTCCAGCTTTTGCTACTTCGATGAAGAGAAATCTCTCCTGTTTCTCTCCCTTGTGACAGATGATGTGTCTTGCCCAGAAGACAAGAGGTTGCACCTCCCTGGTCTGCCAGATCTTGGCAGGGCTTTTAGGTGGGGAGCTTCCTTTAGGAGAGCCTGTCAGCCCAGAGTGCTGCTCCTGCACTAAGGTGGCTTTATTGAAAGTATATGTGACTCTGTAAGTCACCAAACATGGGTGACAAATGACCTTTGAGATGGCTGGGTTTAAACTAATAATCTTGAGGTTAAAATGCTAATTTACCCTTTCCTAGTTACCAAACATATGACTCATCTCTAATTACAGTTTACCTCCCTGAGCCAAACGGGTTATTTCTTCTCATTAAACAAGGGACCAGATATTTTATTAGTTGTTAAGACTAATAAAGGTAAAAGGTTTGAGTACCTTATTTCAGTAGAATAACTGGGGTAAATAGGAAACTCACAACTTTCACCCCAAATAACTAGCATTCGCTGTAAGAGAATTCAAACCCTCTTTCACTTCATTGCTTCCCTATTATGCAATCATTTTAAGTAGGCTATTTATTTTAACTTAAAAGCATTTACTTTGGTAGCCAATATAATATGCTTCTGTACCATTTTACAACATTTTAGAAGACTAACAGGTTCAACTTTAAATGGCTGTAAAGACTAAGGGAGGGTGTTATTGTACAGCGACACACACCTTAGTGTAGCACTTAGGCAAATTCTCAGGTGACATCTAAAAGACAGCTAAAACTTTTCATTTTGGAGTTAGTAGTGCAGAGCTTTCTACCTGGCAAAAGGGCAGGGGGAGGCTCTTTTTGGTCACTTATATCTTCTCAAAATTTGCAAAAAATTGTCAGCAAAGTTCTTGTGAAACTAAATGAATGGAACAGAAGCATCCATGACGTGAGCTCTGTGAACGCCATACATTTATAGTTTCATTCAGTCCGGCCAATATTGAATCAGGTGAGGAAACAGAACTGTAAATTAAGATGAGTTATTTTTAGCTCCTAAAAAGATCTGCATATGAATATAAATAATTATTAAGCATATAACTGGTGAAAATACTAACCAATACATAAGCTGTGGTGTCCAACTCCTTTGTTTAAGTTACTTAACATTGCTCCATTTAGTTAATTTAACTTTTCACTCCAGCATCTCTATGCTGTTGTCAGGCATTTGAGCATAATTTTGAGGAAAAGTGTATGTATGGGGGCGAAAAGTGCTTTTAAGCACATTGTTTGTGAAAGCTTTAATCTCATTCATAAATAGGTTTCCCAATTAATTAGATAGTACATGGATTTAAACCAATTTCAATGGATGTTCTCTAATGCAATAGACTGTAATGCTCCAAAGTAACCGTTACAGTCCATTGAATCAGTAGCCCATGAACTAACGAGGATTTACACATTAGTTGATTATGGTTCCTTAGGAACCCCACAATTTAAGAAGGATGTGAAGGTCCTTGAATGCGTCCAGAGGAGGGCAACAAAGCTGGTGGAAGGGCTGGAAGGCATGTCCTGTGAGGAGCGGCTGAGG
>NW_008794083.1:1174927-1195390 GCF_000699145.1 Aptenodytes forsteri
CAGGGGAGGTTTAGACTGGACATTAGGAAGCATTTCTTTACCGAGAGGGTGGTCAAACCCTGGAACAGGCTTCCGAGAGAGGTGGTCGATGCCCCATGCCTGTCAGTGCCTTAAAAAGAGGCATTTGGACAATGCCCTTAAGAACATGCTTTAACTTTTGGTCAGCCCTGAACTGGTCAGTTGGACTAGATGATCCTTGTAGGTCCCTTCCAACTGAAAATATTGTATTGTATTTTATTGTGTTGTATTGTATTGTATTCTATTCTATTCAGAACGTTTAAACATTTTGTTATTGAAATAAGCATACATGGAGCGTGGAAATTCCTGCCAAATCTGATGGGAATAAGCCATGAGTCAGCAACGGTGTTTAAGAGCCTTAAACAAATACTGCTTTTAAATTGTCTTCAGTGGGTTTACGCATAGGTCAATCTGCATTTGTATTAATCTTTGCATGGTTTGGTCCATAGAGTGTACAGTGAAAAGTGTGGTCCTGGTTATGCTATTCATACCGTTCCTTTAATCCACAGTATGTAACTTGGGCACAGTGAGTCATCCCTGTGGAGGTGTGCCTCTGCTGTCATTGACTACAAAAGGTACACACATTTCTGACCGTAGAGGCTCCTGCTCATACTTGAGCTAGATGTCCGTAGCTGAGGGTGAGAATCAAGTAAAAAAAATCAGGGTTTTTTGTCCCCTCAGACTGTAAATCATAATTTAGTCAATGGTACTCTGGGACTTCTTGAATGGATTCGCATACTTCAGGAGCCTTTTTGAGCTGCGTCTGAAACAGAAAGTTGCACAAGGAAAACCAACAAGCAGAAGGGTTTTTTTGTGGAAGTGGCCTGTGTCGCACCCATCGGAGACGTGCAGAAGAGCTACGCTGGAATATGCTTGTGAACCTTGATGCTAGGCCTCCAGGTAACTGCCATTACATCCGGTCTTTCTCTTGTTATTGTGATATTTTATAATTGTGTTCTATTTTGGCCATTCTGTATTAAATCATCCATTTATTTTCCTTTTGTTTAAATCTTACAAAACCTTCTAAGTCAAGAAAATTGCTGTAACCTAAGTGCAATGACCTAGATTGCACCCTTTATCTCTGTGGAACTGGATCTCTGCAGGGAAATAGCTCCTACCCCCCCCCCCCCCCCAAAAAAAAAATATGATTTTACTTGCAACTACAACACTTCTTCCTCTCTTTGCCCTTCCTCTTCCTTGCTTTCCCCCTTGAACATCCTCATGGGGATGTCAGTGTGGCATCCAGCATGGCTCATGGTTAGCTGGTGAATGCAGCTATGCCCAGAAATATCTGTGGTATGCAGTCTGAATGGAGTTGTTCCAAAAAGCCAACAAAAAGAGCTGGTGCAGAAGTACAAGATAACTTGTGCACCAGTAGGATAGTACAAATTTGGGGCTGGGCAGGCCTGAGGAATCCCAAAAAAGAAATCTCTCTAAGAAGCCTCTCAGAGTATGGGAGAGAGGCTTCTTAGACCTGGGAAATGGTCACCTGTGTTTCTTTTGCTTTGTTTTCCTTCTCTGCTTTGTGCATATGTTTCACAAATTGTTTTATGGTTCAGGTTTTGCATAAGTCTAACGGAGATTTTTACATTTTTGAAAGCCAAGTCATTTATATCAGGCATGTTTAGCAGAAAAAATACTATTACAGAAAACTGAAGATTCTCCTAACAAAAAGTGACATGGGCTCTGATCCTTTGTTTCACAGTCACAGTGAGTAGCTGGGACCATTCAAACCGGAAAAATTAAATAAATACTAATGATGATGAGACTTGGTTCAGCTTGGCAACATAGGTCTTGGATATTCTGCATGCAGTAGTACACACATACATACTGTGGTGCTTGTTTGCTTGCCTTCGTAGATGTAGGGTGAAGGGATGCCGAGACACACAGAAGCAAAAAAGCCAGTAAGCTGTACAGTAGAAAATGAAAGGAAACAGCAGAAAAAGAAATGAGAGAGAACTATACCTGAGCCCATGTGGGAGGACTCACAAAAATTTCTTTAAAAGGTGCATTTGAAGTTTGTGTAAAATGACAAGGGGTGTCATTCTGCTGGACAAGGGAGGCTTGGCTGTGCCTGGATACTGAGCATAAGAGCCCAGTGTTCCTACTCATAGGGGAGGTGATAACTTGCTTTGGGGGATATTTTTTATAATGTTGATGCTGGCTTTTTGAATGTTTTTCTATGCAACGTGTGTGTGTCTATGTGTGTGTGAGTGTGTATGATGGGAAACACGCAAGTGTGTAGTAAGAACTGTGGTTTCAGTGTGTGGAATTTGCTACTGGCAAGTTATTCTAGCACTGAGTCCAAGATAAATACCAGGTAGGCTTATATTTTTGCATGTGCTTTTTTGTCCTGAAATGTTTTAAAAGTCTTCCAAAATGCAGGAAGTTGCACCTGGGGTTTCACAATTTTCTTGGGGCTGACTTTCCTGGTGCATATTGCTTCATTTTCTGTTTCTGCTTTAATTCGTGTTGTTTGGCCAACTCCTGAAGGGAAGCTTAGAAGGAGAGGCTCCAGACAAGTGTTTTTTCTTGGTCTGGGGGCTGGCTTCACTGACTCTTCCTAAAAAGTTTTCTTCTGCACTGTCTTACAAACTATGGGAGGCTCTAGACCTCCTTTCCACACTCCTGTTGTTTTGATTCATTTCTTCAGAGTAGGGATTAAGCAGAATGGAAGGGTACTGACTTACTGGAAATGGTCTTTTTAGCTTCCTTAATGTACATGTAATAATAGAATAAAAAGGCTTTGAATTGAAGACACTCCACTGTGTCATTTAAAACTATTTTCTCTGGCCTCAGAGTACCTTTCCCTTTAAGGTCTTCTTTGCATGGATACTTGGACTAACGCTTAATTTTTTCCCATTGAAATTGTGTGTCAGACCCAGAAGTGGGCTGTGGCCCAGCAGACACTTTTTTCCTGTTCCAGAGAACACACATCCCCCTAATAACCACCATATTATTCCTCACATGCCACCTAACGGGCTAAGTATGTGAAAAAGCAAAAACTCTGGAAGCCCTTGTGAAGAAGCACTGCAGTAGGGGTGTGTAGGAAGCCATCGCTTATGGGACAGCTGGGAGTCTGGCTGTAGCACTGGCTTTCCGCGGCTTTTCTGTGGGGATTTGTGATATGTGCGTCTTGGTGTGCATTTTTCAATCCCTGCACTCTGGTCAAAAAGAAATGAAAGAGCAAATGGACTTGGCTAGCCATGAAAGCCAGTAAGAGGGTGGCAGATGGTGAGAAGAGTGCCAGAAAGGGCATTGTCTGGGTCTGAACTGTGGACAGCAGCAGCAGTATTCCCTTGAGCAGCCATGGAAGCCAGGGAAGAAAGCCCATCTTTGTGTTCAGGCAGTGACAAGGAAGATTTGGGAGGCACTGGGAAGCTGGGGATTTGGCTGGGGAAGGGTAAAAGGGGCTTGAGCCAGGAGAGGATGAGTTAGAAGGAGCAGGGGACTTCTGAGATGGGAGCAGGAGCTGGTGGCTTGGAGAGAGCAACAAGTTGGGATCAGTTTGGGAAATGGGGACTTTTTCAATGGAAATGTACAGAAAAGTGAATGAAACCCACAGAGCTGAGGAATAAATCCAGCTTCTGCACTTTAAAATATTCAATAACTTAAAATATTCATAGAACTTTGTGACAGACCAATGAAATACTGCACAAAACGGAGAGAAAACAATGCAATTGTAATTAAAATATAATACAATCAAAATTGTTATATTTTCATCACAAGAAATCAGCCCTTGTAAAATACTCACTAAAGGCATGGAATAGTTATGATCTGTTCAGTCCAAATATTATATTTAAGAGTCCTACCTTACAATAGTAATAATAAATATTGCACAAGATTAGGACATTGTTTGGAGGCACCACCATTACAGGGGGAAGTACTGCACTTTCAGTTCATAGAACTGAGAGAAGGAGTCTTGTGTTGGCAAACTGGAGGCTATATCCTCTTACAAATGTGCTTCAGTTGATGCTTTGCTCATTTTGCTGTCATTTTCTTCATAATTTTCAATGACACAAAAAAACCCAAAATATAAGAGGAGCCAGTGTTGTCCTAGATACTTTTCTTTCAAAATTCTGCTACACTAAAATCACCAACAGGGAAGAATGCATTTTATGGTTTTTTTCATGTTTTGGCTACAAGCAGGTTCTTTTTTCAAGATCAAATTCATAATTTTTAGCTTTTTTATAAAGAAGGTCTTAAAAGACAAATGGGATTTTGTGATAGGCTGTCAGTAAGGGTATAACCTTGCTAAGAATACCCAGACAATTAAAGGTATTCTTTAACTTCAGAAATTCTGCTTGCGAATTTGTAGATGCACATCTACAGCCAAAGAACACTTCTCACTGAGTTAGCATCTCAAACATTTGTTTCTCTAAAGCTTTGAGAACAAAACATGGCTTAAAAACAAGCAGGAAAGAGCCATGATAGAAAGAAGTGACACTGTGGAACTGTGACACGTGAATAGGGAATTCTACCTTCCTACAAGTCCCTTCTGGCTTTGGTTTATCCTGTGGCCCTCTCTGAGATCATACAATTTTATTTAGGCACCAAAACGGGTCAGCAGATTTTCAGGAGCGCTGAGAACTCAGCTATGGTTTCTCTGTTGGATGCTGGCCCCTTTGTTCCACCCTACAGAGGTAGGAAAGAACTATCAAAGCTTTTTTCCTTTTTTTTTTTTCCCCCTTGCTATACTTTGTTCCAAAGGAAGTGGGTTCTGGAAACATGCATTGTTGTAAATCATGGCTTAAATTTGATACTTGTTCATCTGTTTAACTGCTGCTCTGTGTTTTCAAGACTCTCACCCAGTGCTGCATTGTCAGGACAACAGAGGTAGCTGTATTGTCACTTGAAAATATACGAAAATCATAATGGATAGTAGTAATTTACATAAAATACTGATATTGAAGAGTTCTTTAATCTCTGTTTTAAAATTAAAAGTGGCTACACATCTTATTATTGTGTGCCATGAATCCTTTCCCATTCTTTTATGATTATATCTTACAATAACTGATAAAATCTAAGCCTTTCATCCACCACAGATGCTCCATACCCCAGTGGGCCTTTGATCCAATATGATCTTCTTAAACAGCAGTATAGGGTCAGAGCATTTTCCCCAGAGAGTTTTGAGCTGCAGCGTATTTCGTAATGAGACCCTTTTATTAAGATCTCTTCTGCCACTCTAATGGAAAACATAGATTTGTGACCTGTCCCTTACAGGATATTAAACAAAAAATTATACTATCATTATTGGATTAGTTACCTCAGTGCGTTCAGAGATTAACTCGTTATCATTACATTTTTCTAAATGGCTTATTGCTTGTTTAATATGAATGGATTTCGAGTGGTCCTGTAAATAGAAAATGGATAAATCGACCAACAGTGTAATCTTGTAGACTAATAAAAAATTGTGTGATTCCCAGCTTCATACAATTAAACTCTCTTCCATTATCTTTATCAGGGCTTTAATTCTTTTGTGCTTTTCCATGGAAGGAAAGTTCCATGTTTAGTAGCTCAGAAGGAGGCACCAAGGAAGGATTTTTCTGTAACCGGTTGAGATGAGATGAGCTGAAGTGAATGTGGAAACCTGATAGCAGGATTTATGCTAATGCAAAGTCTTTAGATCATGTAGTCTGGTCAGGTATTTACTTCTTGAGCTTCGTATGTGTTGCAAAACGTGTTGCTGAAGAAGGGTGTTCACTGGGTCAGCAGAAACATAGCCACAATACTGGTCCTCCTTCCCATGCCCTCTGATAAAAATGGTATGTCTAGGTACATGCCTATTTAAGCAGTTTATCGTCATACCCAGGGGACAATGATGTACAGCGCTTCAGAGCATACGAAATTTGAAATTGCATGTTGTTTGCAAGCTGCTGAAAGAAGACATTGCCTCTATGAAAGGTACAACTTTGTATGCTGCTATATAGAAGAATTGATACACATTCAAGGAGTCTATGCAAAAGCACCTCTGTTAGGTTCTCTCTAATATCTTTACAGCACCTGAGATCAAATAAAGATGGATCTGAGGAAGACCCTGGGAATAAATAAAAGTATACCTGGAATCCTATTATAGAGGATGTGCTGCTTTCCCCATGAAGTGCTGTGACTCCAAGATGTGTATACTACTAAGAATTGATACACATTCAAGGAGTCTTTGCAAAAGCACCTCTGTTAGGTTCTCTCTAATATCTTTACAGCACCTGAGATCAAATAAAGATGGATCTGAGGAAGACCCTGGGAATAAATAAAAGTATACCTGGAATCCTATTATAGAGGATGTGCTGCTTTCCCCATGAAGTGCTGTGACTCCAAGATGTGTATACTACCTTCAATAACTCATCTTTCTAGTGGGCGTGCATCCAAATTGTTATTCTGGGCATCACTGTTAGCGGTTCTGGCACTGCAGTAAAACCTAGGAACTTTGGGCATAGACAAGTTCAATCCTTCGTGGAATCTAACCACATTATCATGTAAGCATCTACCATACTGATTGGCTTGACTTCAGAATTGTGAACTGATTTTGGTGGATGTTGCTTACTAGGGTCTGTCACTTCTGAAAGTTTCTGCAGTGGCTGTATCTCTTTTATCAAAATACAGAAATTTGTGTTTGCTTCTGGTTTCCAGCATTCTGTTTTGGACCTCCATATTGCTTATATATGTTCACTTATGTTTTTCACTTGGATTTTTACTTGGTTTGCCCCAATTTCCCCCTTCTGTCCACTTAAAAAACTGAGACACCTGAGTTTGGCCCTCTTAACGGGTACCAGGTAACGTAGAAATAATAAATGATAAGGTGTAACGCCGCAAGAAGGTTTCCTTTTATTTTGATGCAACCTATTCAGTTCAGGAAAAGTGCACTTTCCACCCAGCTGAGTGACATCTAGCTATCCTCACTAGGAAAGAAGTCTGCCTAAAACATGATGAATATGAAGAAGTGTTAATCCTTGGAATACCCCAGTGAAAACAAGAATAATTTCAAAGGTTTTTTTTCAAGTATTTGTCCGCAGGAAGATAAGCTGCAGTTTAAAACCTAGAGGCATTTAAATCTTTTGCCAGTATACCTCCTGAACGTCTGATACGGATTTCAGGATTGAAGCTATCCATTTGGTGAGAAATTTTTGTTCAGAGCAATGTGCAACATGTTGGACAATCAGATACTGCTAAACTCGGGTATATATCTGGGGTGCTAAATTGTGTTTTGGAATGTTAGTTTCATTATTAATTATCTGGTTGAGAGACTTAAACCATTTGGTGCTTGGACAAATTGGAATCCTTTAAGTAAATAGTTTGGTTTTGGCATCCTTTCACTCTAACTGCTGCAACTTATCCAGTTAATGTCGGAGGGGTGGATGTTTCATCTCGAAAGCACATTTAGAAGGACAAAATTTGGTTTTATACACACTGTCTCTTACACTAAAAGCACAGATTTTCAAACAGTGTATAAAAGTCCATAATTCATGCCCAGCCACAGGCAGCATTTGCAACTATTTCAGCCTAAACTGGGAAAGCACCTTTTTTTTGTTGGGGAAACCTCCGTTTCTTTGAGTGCCTTGAATTCAGGTCAGGAGTCTGACTTCATGGATTGCATTTGGCTATTGCTATCAGAAGTTGGTGGCTGAGAGGGAAAATTTACATTTGAACAGATAGTACAGTCATGGGATATAAGCATACTCCTACATGCATAATAAAATATTACTTAAGCTTCAATCCTGCAAATGTTTACTAAGTGTTTAACTCTCTGAGGACTCTTAAGTCTGTAAAATTAAGCAGATGTGTAACTGTTGGAAGGATTTGTGCCTTAGGACTTGCTCTGTATCCTACCAAGCTCAATGGAGGTCAGGTTTGGGATATTCAGAAGTCTTAAGGTAACACATATGCACATTGTTGAGGTACTGAAACATTTTTTAAAGGAAAATAGAAGAAACACATATGCCAGTGGAAATAATCTTAAAATAGGGTGGAACAGCTATTGGGGTGTGTATGTCTGTATATGTGTATGGAAAGCAAGCAAATAGCTACAAGAGCATTTCAGCAGAAGTGATACAAGATTTTGTAGTGCAACAGGACATTGACAGGATTGCTGGAATCATCTTTTGCTCTACAGCGCTGAGTAACTTAAGAAAATAATTACTTTCACTGCTGAAACAGTTTGCCCAGCAGGATGACTGGCTTTAGAAACTTCCCCATTTACTGATAGTGATTCTAACAGCAGCTGAGAGGGATGTGTTGATACTTACCTTCATCTTATTAAAAATGGCGAAGTCAAATCCCAAAGCCCTGCCACCTCCCCCTAAAGGTAATCACCCAGGGAGTTCAATTCTGGTGAAATAAAAATCTGTCCTTTGACAAGAGCAGAACTGGTTTCATGCACCAATCAAGCTCAGAAGCTTCAGGTAAGTCATCTGACTTTTAGTCTGAAAATCAGTAGTGATAAAAGACTCAGATATTATAGAATTGGCAGAGTGAGAGGCTTTAGTTTTATCCGTACCTGGGCTTATTTGTGTTACCACAGTACAAACACATAAAACAGTAAAAAATAATGTTTTCTACGAAACTTCCAGAAATTCCTTTTTTCCCCCAGCAGCAATAGCAATATTTCAATGGCAACTTTTTTACTGTATTTTGGTTTTGTTTTTTGAAATCAGAATGTTACAAAAATATAAAGCCCTGTGTGGATGGCTGTTCTGAAAGATAACTGACCTGTTAGGCACCTAAGTGTCACGATTTATTCAGTAGTTTGTAGAGCTTAAATCAATTCCTGTTTTATTCCCAACTGTGCCCATCTCCATTTATGAGCGGGAATACTTCCACTGAATGCTCCTTTTCTGTTTCAGCAAATCGATTCCAAATGTATTTTCTTGAATTCTTCTTTTGCTACTACACTGTCTCCCCAGAAGATGTGTTAAATGGAATTATTTATTATTTATAGGCTTTTCTTAAAGCCTATAAAATCCTGCCTGTGTTAAATTTTCATTTTGGCCTGTTGGCCAGCTGGTATTCTGAATGATCATGTCTTTGTGCAAACATAATAGATAATGAGGAGAAGAAGATGGAGTACTTACTTCTTGGTGAATATATGTACATTTCAGGGTTTTTGTTTCTTTGTTTGGTAGGCAAAAAACATCCCTTGTCTGCCAGCAAATCTGAAATGATAATCAGATAAACTGATCTAAAAGTTGTCAGAGTGCTCTGCTTCCACGTTTCATAATAAGTATAATTAAAACTGTATGACTGGAATGCTGAGAGGTGACTCAAGTAATTGGCTGGTTAATGTTAAGAAGGTGTAAATTCTCCAGAAGAGCCCTGTGCATACCAACTGAAAATGCAACCCATGAAATAAATCCATCTGCCTACATTTGTTTTAGCAGTAATACTGACCTTAGAGCAAGGTATTTCCGAAGGATTTTTAATGACCAGCTGGAGTTAATAGCCTCTGGCTGTACCTCAGGCTTTAAACTCTGCCCAGCCAGCCATTAATTCCTAGGAAATGCTCTGTTCCTTGATTGTTACTGCTTAACGGCATGACAACCTAGACTGTAAATAGCTGTTAGCAGAAAAAATATTATTATTGTTAAATGCACATAGTACCTTCCTTCAGAAAAGACTCCAAAATATTTACAAGCCAAGGGTTCTGGAAAAAAGTAAGCAAACATGCTTTTTGTTGCTGGGAAAATAGCCTATTTCATAACAGACAGGGCTAAGAAGATGCATATTCTCGGTATGTCTCTGAGAAATTTAGACACCCTTAGGGTTGTCTCATTGCCCACTGCTGGCGTTTCTGGCTACAGGCTAGAGAAGCATTAGCATTACCCTCTTCTAGCCCTGGCTGTTGGCCAAGAGGATCTGAATTCTGTGGGCATTTACCCATCTTCTGCGGAAACATGTCAAAAGTCTGCAAATGTCTGCCACCAGAGCTCCAACATGCAAAAAAAAAAAAAAAAAAAAAAAATTATGCTCATATAAGTATCTTGTGGATAAGTCTTATTGTATAGGTACAACATCTAAGGCAGTATAGCCTTAACTGCAATGGCTGCATGCTGCGGGGGACTTAGAAGGAAAACATTTGATTACTGAAAGGGATGAGCCAGACAAAAGAAATCTTGATTTCTGCCATGTCTTCAAGAACATCCACAGAGACATTAGTAACCAGAAGGATGAAAAGAGAGACCCATACTCTTGCCAGCAGTGTGCTCAAAGGGGGCGCATTCAGGCCACCGTTTCCCATTCAACCACAAGAATTAGTAAGGTGCTGAGGAAGTTAGCCCCGATGCTAAGAAACTGTGTAAGCTTGTGTTTAACAGCGTGCACATCAGTTGCACTGTCACTTGCCACAATACTCTGCCTAACCTTAGGCACAGGACCAAGGGCTTTGCCAGGCTATGGGCAAAGGCTGTACTGCAAGGCATGCAGCTGCACTATACAGAAACACAGAGTTCCTGCAGCCTGAAATTAATTCGTAACAAGCCACTGTTAAACCTGCCTGTTTTAAAATTGTGGATAAGAGGAGACTGATACTACAGATTTGTAACAGTGCTAAATATAATATGATAAATGACTTTTGACACATGTTGGTTAAGGAATTTTACCATGTGGATATGAATGAAAACTGGTGATGAGCATAAAGCTACTAGAGATTTCACAACCTCAAATCCACAGCTGACAGAAAAAATAGTGTTCTTCCGATAGAGAGTATTTCATAGCAGTGATCTTTTATTATATCATTATTTGTAACTGGCCTACTATGACTTTTCTACATCTAACGTGGTTACAAATTCTCTGAACAAGTACTAATAGATTTTACTATAATTTTAAATACAGTGCTGCTGAAGCTAGCAAAATGACATTTTAAAACCTTTTTTCCCACTGGTTGCAGACTTTGTTAATAGAATCGACCTCTTGTGTTTTCTCCCTGCTGTTTCTTAATTAGGCTGTCTTTATTCCACGACAAATGGGTATCACACCATTATCCAGTTACAGATAAGTCTTCACATGTCTTTCCCATTCCCATTAATGCACTGGTACAACTCGGAGCAGCATTTAATTGTGTTCCATTTTTTATCCCTCTCGGAGCTACGGAGCAGCCATCACTGAACAGAGTGCCTGGCGAAGTGTGAATCAAGATGTCAGCAGCAGCACAAGGGCGGCTCTGACGACAGCGGCACAAGGTCTTGCTGGTGGAGTTTTTGCTCCACCTTTGTTACAGCCTCAGAAAAATTCCAGACGGGGGTCAAGCTCCCAGTCTCCTCGTCCTTTTGGCCATCTGTTCCCATCAACAGCTTGGCTCTCACCCCGTGGCATGGAGAAGGGTTTTTGGGAGGTGACGCGTAATGCTGCAGCCCCTACATAGGTTTCGAATATTGAGGAAGTTGGAACCCCTGAAGACAGATAATCTCTCCCTAACTAATAGTTACTTGTTTGCAGCATTTCATACACTGTAATGTACAGCTATGTATTATCACGTTTAGAACATTTCACTGCTGTATCCTATATGTTTCCAGTAAATACACTCACTGGGAAACCACTCAGAAGCCTTTTTGCATTCTAGATACTTTCCTAGTGACGCTTTAATTTTCCTACTCAGTTACTAAAGCTACTGACGCTTTAATTTTTTTTACTTTCAATTATGGCCTTATAGTATTTAGTTAGTGCATGGAAAAGGCAAAGGTTAGTGACTTCCTAGAAATCACAAAGCCAATTAATGAAGACTCTCAGGAACCAGGCTTCTTGACTCCTATCATTTGAATGTCTTTTTTCCTCTACAATAATTATTAGACTTACTTTTTGCATCGTGTTCCTTAGTCCTCATTCCTAGAGCGTTTTACAATGCCAGTATCATTTTGCTCATTTACCAGATGGGGAAAAATTGTCACTTGGAGGAAGGAAATAAAATGCTTTCAGCCACCCAGAAGACTCATGGTTCATCCAGTCCACTCTCCACAAAATTAATTGCCCACTAGGTGCATTTTGAATGTCATTTTACTGCCTATGACATGCTTGTACACAAGACACTGTGACTTCAAGGAGAGAGAGTAACATTTCTAGATAGGATAGAAATGGATGCTCAGGTCATTAGCTTTTTGGTGAGGTCAGGCTTGACACGTTTTATATTCAGGCATAGGTGGAGCTCATGCGGGAACAGGGTACAACCTCTGTTCTCTTACAGTCAAATACCACCTGTTTCTTGAGGTTCTCCAAATGTCATTGGCCATTTGGTCAATTTGTATAATCTGATCATGTGAAGTAAGAGCCTAGTTACTGAGAAATTTTTAGGACTCTTGATATTTAGGGAATCAAGAATAGCTAGTATTTCTAAATGTTTAAATTTTAAGATTGACAATATTAATTATTCTTCTGTTCTCATTTGTATGAACTGTAGTTTAGGAGCAAAGAAATTACCACAGTGGATCAGGCCACTGGCAAAGCAAGCTACGTTATCTCTCTGCAGCAGTAGTCCATAGGTACGTAACTCTGAGCTGTTATTCATGGATGCAGAATTGCTTACACTAGCTTTATTGCTCTCTGCAGATTCTGTGGTTTTATGCCAGCTCAGGTATCAGTAACTGAAAGGCTCCCTCGTCCAGTCCTGCCCTCACAGCTGGGCAGACTGACACAAGAGAACTGAGGAGCACCTAAAGCATGGACACATCAGAGATTAATATATGGGGCTCCCTGCACGATTTCTTTATTTGCTGCTTTGTCCAGACCAGTGAATTTCAGATAAGAGTTTAATAGGCAAGAAGGTTGCTTGCACTTATTTTCAGGTCACTATGAGCTCCACATGGTAGCACTTAGTAGGGAGGGATTCAGCTTTGTATTCTTATTTGAGATCATATTATTTCATGACAAAAACTATTTTATAAGATCAGATATGAAGGAACCTCTAATGACATTGTAGCTGCCCCCAGAGTTATTTTATGTCCTATGAAATGAAAGAAGTATGTAAATACAAGCAAATGCATAGTTAAATTCTAGGTTTGAGCCAAAGCTCTTGAGCAAGCTTCCAGGGACACCACTGAGAGAAAACAAGGGTTGTGACATTGTGGGTACAAGAGGAAGAGGGGCAGGCAACTATTTCCAAAATTAGTAAAACCTTGCACAGAGCAACAAACTCTATGCCTTAAATTTGTGATTATTGCACAAACAGCCTTACAAGACTTTTGGCTCTTACTTTGTGCTTCTTAATACATTTAGATTTATTTTATATGTGATCTTAATAACTTGGCATTGTGATGCTCCGATTTGGGTTAATTCAACACAATTTGTGTTGAATTCATTTATTTGTAATTTACAGATACATATTCCCAACCTTATTTCCATCATAATACAATATTTGTCTTTCCTATTTTATTATGTATCATGTCTTTGCATATACATCTTTAATTTAGAGGTATCTGAAACAATGCCTTTAAACCAGGCTTTACATGGTCTGTACAAAGCTGTATACAGCACTTTTGAACTGTATGCATTATATGCATGTAAATGATTATCAGTTGTGAATCAGATTCACCACATTAAATTATAGACCATTTAAAGGTAATCCAATGTAAATATTCAGTTAATGCAGCAAGGAAATTAAGGAAACAAAGGAACACTGCTTTAATGAGAGAATGATGGAAAACAAATTGGTATTTTGTCTGGGATGTCATGAGGAAGGGACTAAATCTGAAGATAGACAAGGTTAAAGAAAGGTTAATACCAATAAAGGAAGAAGGATTGCTAAAACAACTGAGAGGAGATTTATGAAAGAGTGCATTCCACAGATTTGCAACTATGAGCATTGCAGGCAAAGGAGTGTGGATGACAAACTGTTTAAAGAAGCAGTGAAGGCACTGGAATATTGGAGTTTTATTTCCTTCGGGAGGTCAAAGAAGCACCATATTGTAGTGTCCAATAAACTAAACGAAGGAATGAGAAATATGAGGTTTTCAGTTAATGTATAGAAAATGTGGGTGCAAAGTTGGCAATCCACGAATTGCAGTTCTTTTTTTCTGCCACAGAGTTGTATTGTTTCAGCCTTGTTTTGACTAACACTGGAATGACTGTGATTCTACAGACTTGCTATATACTATTTTCGTAGCTACTTAAATACTCAGTAATTGGAGATCTTTTCCATTTTGAAGGGAATCCCTACTTAGGGACAATTTTGTGAGGCGGGGTCTGCAACACTGAAAAAATACGTAATTTGCAAAGGCATGATAGCAGAGTGGCCTATCTTACTGTGAACAAAGGGTCATATACAACATTCAGCAAACATTGAAAAATGCAGACCATGGAGATTATTTCTCAAACTGATTAGCTAAAGATGCCTGCATGAGATTGGGTTAAAATCAAAGAGAGGCATCTTCTCATTGTCTCTCCATCCAGTCTTCTTTTCCTGTGTTCGATAGCCTTTTAATATTTTAATACTACTTTTTTTTTTTAAATATGCACCATAGAAGTCAGCATAACCAGGAATACCATGGTTAATAGGTGGAAATTCGTGCATTAAGTAAATATTGGCCATGTCTTCGTTTTTCATCTGATGTATAGTATTTATGTTTACACTTTGGATTTGTTTGGTTTTGATGGAGACATATGCTTGGGAAGGCTTATAGATGAAAAGGCAGTCTCATGTTTCAAACAAAACTATGTCAGTTTGGCAACTGTGCTTCCATTTTTAATAAAAGCATTTCACCCAGATGATAAAAGGCAGTTATAAGAGAAATGTATCCACTTATATGCTTACATTTTCTCCTTGTATTCTCCCACTTGTCTTTTTCTCCATAGACAGTGACTCTTTTGCTGCATTTTTAGTACAGTGGGACGTTATAAGGCAACATTCTGTTTTTACCTCCATTTATGATTTGTATCATGCCATGAAAAGTTGAGGCATGCCTTTTGTGTGTGTGAATTTTGCTTTTTGTTTTATTTCAAAATTTCTGTATTTAATGGAATCAGAACTTATAAACTGTTTTACTTGCAACATTTTACAGTGTTGTGGGCTTGTTTGAAATTTCAGTTTCAAGTAGTGATGAGCTTTCTCATACTTTTAAACTGATAATAACTGATGAAAACAAAGAAAAAGGAATTTATTGACATTTAATTTCTTAATTTGAAAATCTCACTTGTAATAATCAAGTTTGCAAAGGAAAAGTACTAAAGACTTTCAGTGTGTGATGTCTTTGAGTTCACTGATGTACTTTAAATTATGATGGTAACTTCATTTTCTAAGATTTAATGCTTCATAACTGGACATGAGTTTGAATAATGACGTAAGTCATGAAAGAATACAAAGTTTTGTGGCTGCATTCTGATTCTCAACAGGCAGCTTCCAACACCTCCAAACCTCTGTACATTGGTTCAAGTGTGATCTTTATCACATTTTGTTGACTTGTTATTTTGGCTCCTGCTTGCTGCCAGTAAAATCAGCATTTCCCTTTTTATTATCTTAAATTTTGTTAAAACTTTTCAGCTTCTAGAATGTGTAAATACTTAAGAGTATTTTTAAAGCAGGAAGGAATACAGTCACACACATGAAACTGAAATTCTCACTGAAGTATTTCATCATATGGTTCTAGAATGTGTAAATACTTCTTCTAGTTAAGGAGAGTATTTTATATAAAGCAGGAAGGAATACAGTCACACACATGAAACTGAAATTCTCACTGAAGTATTTCATATTGTTAACAGCTGTCAGTAAGAGAACAGGTCAAGGCAAAGTCATTAACTTTCCATTCCATAGCAAGTATTTTATGCTCTTCTGTGTATGCCATAGAAACTTTTCAGAGTATGAACAGGGAATACCATTGAAATGAGTAAGCTCTCTGCCTCTGTGCACCGTGCTTAGTTCCTGCGGACCAAGCTTCGGAAATGCTCTCCAGTATTCATCAAGTGTTCAACCATCACACAACAGCAGCAGGACATCATGGAAGATTTCTGTATCTTTGCTGTCTCAGTGTCTTGGGAATGATTGACGTCGCTCATGTTTTTTTCTATCTGCGCCTGCAGATACGTACAGGGAAAAGAATTATTTTCAGGATTATTTTCCAAGAGGAAGTTTATAAATTATAGATAGAAACATAATCAATCTCCAAGCTAAATACTTCAGCTTCTCTAATAATGCACATATTGGAAAGATATGCAACAAGACGAATTATGAAAATCTTGACTGTGTGTCAAGATTAGCTAATTAATTGATATGTGGTATAATTTCCAAATTTTATCCTTGCAAACATATGTTTCATACAAGGCTGAGAAATACTAAGGGCACAGCTTTAATAGATACTAGGTGAACTCCTAAGGTTTGGTTTAAGGAGCATTAAATACCATTGGCCTATTCAGGGCCAATTTTTTAGAACCCTGCAGAGGCTCCCCAGCTAAAGACTTGGTAGTATTTGCGTTAAGAAGAAACCAAACGTATTCATCTATCACTTGGGACACAGAACACAGCAAATGTTCCTGCCCTTCTTAAGAGCAAGTAAACCTCCCCAGGATGTCAAATCAAAAGGCACAACAAGAAAATCAGCAATCAAAAGGAGAGGAAACATTTTTCCAGTGGCAACATGAAGACTGTGTGACACGCACTGCTCACAAAGACCATCAACCAGATTTGCAGAGCCTGGTGCCTCCAAGAAGCAACTCCACTTCTCCTTACTGAAGTCGGTTCTTTGTTTCTTTCATTGAACAGCACAGAAAGCATAAGAAATGCTGAACCATGAAATTACACTGGAAAGTGAATGGGAGATACGGGAGAGAATGAACACCTGGAACTGAAGGATGTTAGTATGCCTAGCTATTACACTAACAGTCGCCCAAAATACAGTATTTTAGCGGGGAAATTTTCAAAGATATAATCACCAGCTAGAAATGTCACATCTGCCTATTCAGAAATCCCCCAATGTGGCTAGCAAACAGCAGTAAACTGAAATATATTGGTGACTTGTTACACACTGTGGTCTTCTCTGGAAGGACGGGAAACCTCTCGAATATTACTGATGCTTTGCTTGCCACTCTAATACTTGGGCAGTTCCAATTCCATCCATAAAGGACAACAATATTTACGCAGTGGCTACATTAGCTCCTTGTTGTCTTGTAGCAATGATTTTGAACTAGCCACAGACCTATATGAAGGTATGTATCATGTTCACTACAGCTAAGGGCTCTGAGGGCATTTTGCTTGGTACTGTGCATTTGTTTGTTTAAGCAGAAGCTCTTGTATTGCTTAAAGCAGTATGTGCTCTTTAGCTAATCACTATAATGTGCATAAAATATATTACATATGTGGTGGTCGTGCACTGATAAATTATATTTACCATGCACCTTTGTGTGCCTCACCTGCAGTTCGTCCCATCAATCTATCTCCCCCAGTATTTATTCTAACATTCCAAACCTCTGAGCAGCTTCAAACAGCTGGGACTTTTTTTTTCTTTTTTTTTTTTTCTTTTTCCAAAACCTGTCAATGATATATTTCCTTCTTTTCCCCCAACAGGGGATTTTTTCCTAACAAATTAATACTGGCCAAAAGACAAAATGGTGATATTTTGCCCTGAACAAAAGTGTAGTATCTGCTGTATCTCATCAAAGTGCAAAGCTTAACGAGGGGCTTTTGCAACATACCTTGGGGAAGAAGAGATTGCTGGGATTCTCGGGGAGCAGCCAACAATTCTCTTGTATTTGGAAAATTCTTTCCTAAATATTCAGGTTGTAAAGGCATGGCATTCTTATCTATAGCAGTACTATTTCTGGTGACTTTTAACAGTTTCAAATATTTTTTTGAAGTTTCAAAGATTTACTATTAGTGATTCTCTGTTTGAGACTAGGCAGCTGGATTAGCTCTATGTGTAGTAGTACCTGCTATTAAAGATCAAGGCTACAAAAAATAGTCCCAATAACATTTTTTTAACACTCAAATGTTTTGTATTTGTTAAATGTAGGAGAGTGGCAAACTGCATATAGAAAGTCTGAAGTAACATAACATTTGTATTGGCATTCACTTGATTTGTACTACCTAATTCATTATTCATATCATTGCCACTTATTTTGTGACTATTTAAAATGAGGGTCATTTGAAGGTAATACTACCAAGTGTTCTTTCCACCCACTGGAGTTTATGCATATTAGTCATTTGCTTTCATCTTTGCTATTATATTTATTCCTATTTTTATACATCTGTCTACTATACCCTTTCCCATGACTTTCTTAAATGCCCTTTTTTTTTTTTTTTAATTCCTAGGTTTGTTTTTCACAGCTTCTGGTATATTACAATGATCTTTGGCCATGTCCGGGTGTGCATGAGAACTGGGATATGGCTTCTTGCACAGCAAGAAGAAAATTGGCTCTGCTGATGGTATAAACATCAAGCTGATTAACAAAGGCAGCTTTTGGCTGCTCTGTGACTATGGGATAGAAATAGACATTGGACAACAATGGAATATGTTCAATCAGAAACATGAAAAATTGTTATCAAACTTCTTCCACTCAAGCTTCTTCCACTGTACTAGAACAGTTACACATTTCAGCAATGAAATAATTAATAATGCTGACATCTAAGGAAGTGTTAACACAATGGATGGTAGAAAATAAATATAAATTCTCCTGTGTTTTCATTTGACAAGAAAGAGAAGAATGATTAAAGGTTTGAATGAGTTATGAACTGGACTCACAGTGCGAATGTGGGCATTACACCCAAAGCTCCGAGTTGTGCTCTGCAGATGTGCTGGATGTGTGGGAAACATCCCCGCCAGTTTGTCTTGGTGGGTTGCCTGATGAGCAATTGCTGTCTCCCAAGAAAGTACTTTGAAACTTCCACAGACAAGCCTTTAATTCATGAGGTGTTGCTGATTTGATAGGATGGAATGAAAAAAAGTAACGTTAAGTATTCACGCGTGGGGATTTCACTATACAGGGTAGGTTGAATTTGCCTTTGTACTGAAGGGGATTTTGTCTCATTTCACAGAAAATTGAAAGCAGTGGTGATCAGAAAAGATGACACACTGCACAAAATCTGAGTAGAAGAACATGAAAGCTGAATGAGACTGAGGAGTTTGGTCATGAGCTGGACTGGGTAAATTGTAAAGAGAAAAACAGCAACTTCAGCTTTAGCAGCAGTGGTAGTCTGCAGAGTACAAATCTTGAATACAAATCTAATACAAACTAGCCTGTTAATTAGACTAATGATGTCAGTGGGATTTAATTTAAAACCCATCTGAAAAGATACATTCCAACCTAAGTTCAAGATAGAGAGCGTTTTCCCTTAGTGGCTTGGTTCTTTCAAATAATTTGTTTTGTTTTTCTTTAGGTAGGATCACGAGTGCCTCACTATCCACAGTTTCTTCAAGGAGGAAGCAAGGACAGAGTGGTGTAAGCATACATATTTGGGAGGAGGAAGATGCTAGGAAAGAAATTTTAAGTGCTGATGGCTTCTCAAAAAGACAGATGGAAATACTGTAGCAATTTCCCACCAGCTCTTCATTGCAAGTAGTGAATGTGGAGGTTAAAACCAGTCAGGAGTAGAAGAACTACCAGGGTGAACAGGAGAAGGAGTCGAGCAGATGAGCAAAAGAGGAAGAATGACAGGAAGGTGAAAAAAGTATGAGTGTGTAAATGGGCTAGGGAGAGATGAGCAAAACCGCACGAAGCGGTCAGGTTGTGTAGTGTCAGTATTTCCAGCAGGATTTCCTTGAGGACCAGCATACTCAACAGTGATTAAGTGACAGAATACAGGTCTTGGTAGTTTTACTACTGATGCTTTTTAACAAATTGAGGGCTAGTAAGGTGCACCGTGCATGTATTTCTCATTTTAGCACCAGCACGAATTTCAGTTAGAGAAATCAGCTATTTTTTCAAACCCCAAGTTTATTCAAAGCAAACTTTCTTATCTACTGTACATCTGTACTGGTACCGTTCGCATTTTTTTCACATGGGTGAAAAGGCCCGTTGATGTTGACAAAACTGCAAACAAGCAGAAGTTTAACAGGTTTTGCGCTTAGTTTTACCAGACGGGGAAAACACAAAGGATTTTATTCATTCGTGGTCACAGACCAGGACGGTGGGTCATGGGCAGGTACCTTCACCCGGCCGCCACCAGCACCAAACGGTCCCCGGCAGACTCACCACCACATTCACCGGGGGCATAACGTCCCCGCCGTTTTGATTTCTCTGCGGAGTTGTTACCTGAGCAGTACACGCAGGATCAAGACCGGCTTTACCATCTCGCTGTTTCACCTAGTGAATTTTTGGATCCGTCGGTAGCACAAGCATCTCGGCTTCCAGTCACTAGGAGCCCTTTGAGCCCATCAGCCGTGAAGACCGATGAGGCTTTTGTTCCGGCTTCAGCTCGCCCTGGGGTCCCGTGTTTGAAACGGGAAGCTAGAAGCCTGCGGAGGGCGACGAGCTCTTAAGCCGGGTGGAGAGGCCACGAACTGACGGCTAACGGCGCTGCGCGGACCCCGCCCCCCGGCCGGC
>NW_008794083.1:1195872-1201655 GCF_000699145.1 Aptenodytes forsteri
TCGGTGCCCTCCCTGCGGGAGCTGGCGGCGAGGAACCGGCCGGAGGGGGCGGGCCGACGTCGACACCGAAGGGCCGAGGCGAGTCGCCCCGGCCCTCCCCAGGGCTTTCTGCTCTGCCAGAGGAAGGTGGCTGTGGCGCTGAGGCCGGTGCAGCGCTCGGTTGTACATCCTGTGAGCTGTATACCGAGCGTCTCGCCCCGGGACTTCCCCCAGCTGCTTCCCGAGCTACTGCTACCTCACTTGTGAGGTCGTTGTTTGGTATTTCATGCCTTGGTGCCACTGTGCCTCATTCTTGCTTTAACGCAGGGGGAAAGTAGTTGTGTTGTACTTCCCCAAACGAGGGTTGAGGCTGTCGGTGAGAACGCCGGTTAGGCTGTCGGAGATGGGAATGGCTGGTGAGAAAGGAAATACGTGGGGCCGCATGCACGTCCCAGTTAACAGCACTTGGTCAATATCGGCCGGTACTGAAAACACTTAAAAGGAGAGAGACTTCCACATCTGCACTGCCTGCATCTTGCTATTCCCCTTCGTTCTAGGAACTTTGGAAACCGAGTGATGAAATGTCCTTTTGTGATACGTGTACGAGATCAGTGCAACTATAATACATAGATACCTTCCTAAATGGTTTACAGAGAGAGGGATTAAAAAGTTTACAGCTTTGTTTCTGATTTAGCAGATGCGCCAGCTTTTGTACTGTGCAATCTGACACTTGCAGACATCTGCTCTAGTGGAGGAAATCCAGTACAGTGTGCATTTACAGTATACTGTCAGTTAGGGTAGCTGGCCTTTTATTTAAACTAAAGATTAGGGAGGACCAATGCCTCGTAATTGTTGGGAGAGGTTGCCATTTTTATTTTTGGTTTTGGTTCACAAATGTAGGTAATGAAACCGCTACCTTCCACTCCTCTCAAAAATTTTCCAAATAGCCATTTTTGATGTGGAAGAATAACTAAAATGGGGTAATGGTTAGTGCTCTATGTCACAGTGAAGAATCCTTTAGGTAAAATTTGTGGGACGTAACATTCTAGCGACGGGCCTTTGAAAACCAGGAGAATCTTAAGAATTTAGGATTTTTTTTCCAATACATAATTATAAGGATCTGAAGCTTCCCCCCTCCTCCCCCTCAGTGCAAACTCTATGATTTTTGTAAAAGGAAAGCATTCTTGTCTGCTGCTATTAAACGAAGCAACATTCAGTTTAGTTTCTGAGTTAGATGGATTATTTGCTGTGTTACTTGTTTTTATGTTAATCTTCCCTTCTTTGCTCAAGGTTCAAAAATTCTGTCATAAGAATTCATCATCATGTGATATTTGAAACAAATTGAGATACTTATCAAAGTATATTGTGAGCTACTGACAGATCTATGAAAATCTTCTGTCTGTTGAATTTTGGCATTGCTGGAAAGCCCTCTTGTTTATGGTTTTTCCCTCCCTGTTGCAGTCCCTCTTCCTCCCTGTGTGGATGTTTGTTCACTACTGCCATCTCTTGGATAGAGGCAGGCCTGCTGAACATTTATGATGGTTGTCCTCTAGTGATTGGTTTGTAAACAGAATATAAATGCTGCTATACTTGCCCCTCAGTGGAGACTTGTCTTTAGAGAACATGGCAGTTGGAAAGGCTGAGTCAGGAACAGATCCTGAAGGTTATCTTTTCACTTACAGACATGGATCAAGTTTTGATAGTAATTTCCATGCTTTTTATCTTCGTTTCCTTGGGAAATGAGGTCTGTGTGATTCCACATCTTCATGTCTTTGCTTACTAGGAATTGAACATGTTAGTCAATTTTAACCAAGTTTGAAAGCGGGATAAAGGTTTGAAAACAATTCTAGTCCTATATATTTTCTAAAAATTGAGGGAAGGGTCAAAGAGAGAGGCTGTTGTTCCACGTTTTGTTTGGCAGTAGTCCTCCATCTAGTCAGCACATGCTTATAGGCCAGCTGGATGGTACACACATGAAATTAACCATAGGATACCATGGGTGAAAGTGTCATAAGGGACACCAGTGGCAGCAGGGGTTTTAAGGATGATGTTATGGAGAGTTCAAGCAATAAAGGATACCCATTTGAAGGTACTAGACACAGTTGTTCTGCTGTTACCGGAGCAGCCTTGTGCACTCAGCATACTTTTAAACCATAGTTTCTTTTCTTTCTTTTTCCCTAAGCTATATGTTTCAGTATACACACCTACAGTTGTGAAGGTGCTGTTTTTTAAAAAAGATGTCTTTCAAAAGATGGGTGAAGGATCTTGTGAAGGGTGAACGATGGGTGAAATAATTTTTTCCTGAAATAATAATACAGAAAATGTTAGAGTCCTTTGGTATACGTGGAATCATTTTTCACATTTACAGGAAGGTGCATATATTGCGTGAGATTAATCCCAAATAAATATCTTCAGTCTTCAACCTATCAGATTTTTTTTTTTTTTTAAATTAATGCAACATATTTTGTGCCCACCTGATCTAAAAATGCGCAAAAGTATGCCAGGTTGTAAAGATCTTATTATGTGTATAAACAGTAGAACAGCTCTCAAAAATCAAGTCAAATCTTGAATGAAACAATTTAACTTTCACCAAGAAGGGTATTCCCAGACCAAATTTTCTGGTCAATGTTATCATAAATGACTGTCATTAATGTTGCTAAAATGAAGACAGTGGTAATGCTCATTAAAAATCGGTATTTTCTTTAATGTAGCTTTGGAATTAAAAAATCCTTTGTGTCTTGAAACTTGGCAGCACATCCCACCAATTTCTGAGACCACTTTAGGACCACATAGTTAGTCTACTTGTAAGTTGCAGGAATGTAGAATATGTTAAATATTTTCTCCTTGGTGAGGGCTAATAACTTTGGAGGTATTGCAAAGGTATTTAAAAATTAGTAAAATATTTCTATAGTAAAATGCATAACTAGTACTGATTTTTAGATGGCTGTGACAAATGGTGTGGGATGATTTGGAGTTGAACATTGTATTCCTAATACAAAAATACTCTTTATTAGTATTATATTAATCATGAACTAATTAAACATAAACATAAATTAATCATAAATAAACCATAAAGAGAAATCTACATTAATTTAACAATTATAATCTAAATCTTCTAAATTTTGAAATTTTTAGTTACAGCTTCTTTAACATCTTTTCAAGAGTGCTTTTACTCTAACTATGTAATGGTAAAGGATGGACTCACATCAGACTTAACACTATTTGCAAGAGGTTTCTGTTACTGTTTTTTTTAATTGTCAGCCTTGCATATGGTTGCAGGGTTCTGACATAGAACTTCTGCATGTATTTTTAACTTCTAATAGAAATTCTGTAGGTAAGCAATGCCATGAGTTATATTTTCATAAACTTGCTAGTCATTAATTATACAGATATTATTGGACACAATCTAAAGACAGATGACTTGCTCAGATGTAATCTGCGCAGCATCAGTTATGGTAATCTCGCGAAATAAAGTCCACAAGGCTACTGCAGCACAAGGAACTTTGTAAATCTTTGAGAGGAATAAATTCTTTTTACTTGCAAATGGAGCATATAATGTTATCAGGCATGTATTTTTAGTTTGATTTAAAAAAAAGTAAAAAAAGCACACTGTACTGTTAAACGATTTAAAAAAAAAAGAGTAAAAAAAGCACACTGTACTGTTAAACTTTAAAATTAGAGCAGTACTAATCAGGCTCCTGTAGAGGTGAAGTAGAACAGGCCTTGGAAACTTAAATGACTTCTTTAGTGTAATGTGTGAGGTGTGTCAGAAGTGAGAATCAGACTCATAGGCTTCTGATTCCTGGAGCCAAACTGCAAGGCTGTACTTCCTCCCTACTAGTAGATTCGCTAGACGTGTTTATTTTATAAATCTTGATTAACTATGTGACAGTATTGAAATATTCCAAACAGTGACTGTAATAAAGTATCGTAATATACAACTAAATTGACATATATGAGCGTCCAAGGAGAAGAGGCCAAGAGACATACCACTAGCTAATACTATTTTCCTATGTTGTACATTAAAAGTTTTCATCTTTCATCAGCTGACCCAAATTCATAAGGAACTCCCTTTTCATAGAATACCAGAACTATATAGCTTTAATGTCATGCCAAGGGTGGCATTGCTAAATTGTGAGTTTTTCATGAACAGATGCGACAAAAATCCCACTGGCAAGTCACAGGATCCACTATTAGCCCGTTAAAAAGTACAAGCGCATAGAATATGCAGGAGTAATTGACTGAGAATTCCCCAAATCAATGCCTCATCACTTTGAATGTCAGTTCCCTGTCTCCAGCCTAAATGCCCACATAGCTAATTGTTGCTGCAGTATGAGTTTGACTGAGTGAATCACTGAAAGCTTTTGCTCTAGATGTTTCTGAGGAAACATCTCTTCTTGTTTGCAAAGAATGAATAGCCTGATTTAATGCCTGTGAATAGCATGAAACCTTGTCAATGGACTTCAGGGACAAGTGTCTGTGGGAGTGTGTTAAAATAATGTACAACAAAAAGGTGTAAATGTTGATGTGGATGTCATGAAGTTATTTTTATTCTTCTGAAGAATACATTTTTCTTTTTCTGTCAGGTACTCTAGTGCCACAAATACATCTTTATTCAGAAGATTTTATTCTGTGGCTATTTCTGGGTGTGAGTAGTCAGTGACAGAGGGGAGAAAAGTATGAGACTCTTTGCTAAGTTTTTTTTCTTAATGCCAAAGAGAAATGCATTCTTTCATTTGCAAACTTGCTTTCATTGTATGTGGACTACGTGAATGCTTTTCACAGAATTTCAGTAGCCTCAGTTGATGTTAGAATAAATACGTATCACTTTTACTTACACTTATTATGCTGTCACTAGAGTTCATACAAAAGTAAGTATGTATAATAAAAACTGGAAAGAAAATACTTTCCCATGATTGTTGTGTGGTCATTTTCTTTTTGGTGGCATATTGCCCTTCACCATTGCGTAAACCATTGTGTCATGCTTGAGGAGCTTAGGTTGAATAATAGATTATCTTTGAGGAAATCCTTGAGAAGCAGTGTTGTCTAATGGGCTAGAACATATGAGATTTGTGTCTTTTATCTCTTTCTGTCATTTGTTTCCTCAGTGACTTTGGACAAATCATTTTCTGTTTGTGCCTCTGTTGCCTTACGCTTATGTAGAAATGCTTTAACTCTGCAGAGCTGAAGAATTTCCGTGAAAGGTATGTGCTTCATTACTAGAGTAAATATTAGAGGTTCTTAAAAAAAATGGTTCTAGAGATTTTTGGAGAAAAAGAATTCACTTAATATAAGTAACACAACTCTATGCACTGTATGAATAGCTCTGGTTATCAATACCATAGGCAGTATTTTAACTGATGGTCAAATATTTGCCATAAAGAGTTTGGACCATGTGTCTCCTTTTCTTATATCTGTGTAAGTCAGGGGTAAAGCTTGAATTTAGCAAAGTTGCATGGCTATTAAAGAAGCATAACTGTTGGAAATAGGAAGCTCTTTAGTGTTAACTTACAATTTAATTGAAGAAAGAAAGTTCAGTCATTCTTCTCTACGTCTAAATAGATTGTGTCCCTGTCCCCGCCCCTCCCCCCCCCCCCCCCCCCCTGCCGCTCTGAGCTTGCCAGCCACTTGTTCCCCTGCCCCCGCCCCTCCCCCCCCCTTCCTTTTTTTTAGACGGTGAAACAAAGGTGAGTACTTTCAGACCATGCTACCCATTTGCAGAATCTTCTCTACAGCTTAGTTGGAGGAAGATGATGTTCTGGCAGGAACTTTTTTAGACTCCCCCGCCTCCTTGTAATTTATTT
>NW_008794083.1:1201707-1230089 GCF_000699145.1 Aptenodytes forsteri
TTGTTCCCCTGCCCCCGCCCCTCCCCCCCCCTTCCTTTTTTTTAGACGGTGAAACAAAGGTGAGTACTTTCAGACCATGCTACCCATTTGCAGAATCTTCTCTACAGCTTAGTTGGAGGAAGATGATGTTCTGGCAGGAACTTTTTTAGACTTCCTCCCCCGCCTCCTTGTAATTTTAGTATGTACAGGTAGAAATGAATGCTGTTCCTCAGTATACTAATACAAAGGAATACACTTTTTTCTTTTACAGTATAGGTCATATATGACTCCTCTGAAGAGAGGACTAATGTTCTAACTTGCTGTGTACAATTTAATAGATGTTCTTCTACTTATGTTTGGAAACTAGGGAATTACTGCATATTTGTTAATTGCAGAACTTAAAGTGACATGTCTAAAAAGCAAAAAAGAAAAAGTGCCAAGGATTGGTGTATATGCAACCCCCCCCTCACTGGTAGCTCAATGTATTGTAACTCTGGAAAGAGAGGAATGCTGTTTATTTCATGGTGAAACTTTGAATTAATCTCTAGTTAAAATTTTTTTTCAGAGGAACTGAATTTTAAGGAAATAAATTTCTCTGTATTCCACTGAAGCAGTATACAATCACAAGTTAATTGGAGAGGAGGCTCAATGATGAGGGAAGCATGGATGATTAGTTTTGTTTATGTTCAGATCAGAATAGACTAGATTAGACTGTTTTGGTTGGAAGGGACCTACAAGGATCATCTAGTCCAACTGACCACTTCAGGGCTCACCAAAAGTTAAAGCATGTTCTTAAGGGCATTGTCCAAATGCCTCTTTTTAAGGCACTGACAGGCATGGGGCATCGACCACCTCTCTCGGAAGCCTGTTCCAGGGTTTGACCACCCTCTCGGTAAAGAAATGCTTCCTAATGTCCAGTCTAAACCTCCCCTGGCGCAGCTTTGAACCATTCCCACGCGCCCTGTCACTGGATCCCAGGGAGAAGAGATCAGCACCTCCCTCTCCGCTACCCCTCCTCAGGAAGCTGTAGAGAGCAATGAGGTCGCCCCTCAGCCTCCTTCTCTCCAAGCTAGACAAACCCAGAGTCCTCAGCCGCTCCTCACAGGACATGCCTTCCAGCCCTTCCACCAGCTTTGTTGCCCTCCTCTGGATGCATTCAAGGACCTTCACATCCTTCTTAAATTGTGGGGTCCAGAACCGCACACAGTGCTCAAGGTGAGGCCGCACCAATGCTGAATACAGCAGGATAATCACCTCTTTTGACCGGCTGCTTACGCTGTGTTTGATGCACCCCAGGATGCGGTTTGCCCTCTTGGCTGCCAGGGCACACTGCTGGCTCATACTGAGCCTGCTGTCGACCAGCACACCCAGTTTTTTTCTGAAGAAGTGTTGTTCTGTAGAGAAGAGGTTGACAAAAGCCTTTTAGGCATGTGAAGTTACAGTAAAAATGTCTAATACTGGATTTAAGCTGGAGGAAACAGTGATAACCAGATATAAAAGTTTAACTGAGAAAGTACAATTTGTATTTGGTACAAAAATGACTCTGTGACTAGGTAATTATAATTCATTCACATCTTTGCTTTGGCTTACATGAAGCTATGTGAGAGCGTAATATTTGCCAGAAGAGGGTAATGAAAACTTCATAGTCAAAGTTTGTGTCAGATAGCCCACGAGATACTGAGTGACACATTAGTTGGCAGATTGGGTAGGAGAAGGGGTACAAACAATAAATTACAACTAACAAGAATTTGCCATTATTGCTAATAGTTCTAACTTTTCTGGTGTAGTGACTTGGTGAGCTCTTATGCAGATAAGCTTCTCAGTGTCTTGAAATTTAGGCTCCGTTGAGACTAACAAAAATTTTGCCACTGATGTAAACGGAATCAGAATTTTGTTCCTTTTCCTGTAACCTGCAAAAGGAGGTCTAATTTATGTAGTGCTTAGACTACTGATATCGGAGGCCCATGCACAATTGATGTGTGATGTTACTAGCCATAGTGAAGCTAAACTGGTGTTAGCAATGATTGGACTTTTTGCAAAGTGGTGTAAAAATATGTTACTTTTATTTTTATGTTACCAGATATTCTACAGAAGCAGCTCTGTCTCCTGTAGTTCTCCGCAGATTCAGAGGCTGAATCATACCTCATGCCTCTTTCCAGAGTTGCATTTATTCTTTGTTTGCATTGTCTTAGCTGCATTTTTCTTTGTGTGGCCTTTATTGCGGCTGGGGGGGCAAGTCAGCTGAAAACAAACTGAGCTGAGTGAAAAGGCTCAGTCCAGCAAACTAAATCCAAGAATATTTTAACATTCATCTTCATTAGAGCTATCCCAAAAAATCTTTATCCCTCAAGTACTAGGAGAGATTGCCACATTACAGTGACCTGAGTGTTACCAAAATAATCTTGGAAGGTTTGCTATTTAGATTTTGCAAGACAAAATATGTAAGTTTTTGTCTTGCTGAGGAAATATGTTGAAAGGAGATGTGCTTCATGTCCCCCCCCCCAACCCCCACTTCTAGAAGATTATAAAGATGTGTACTTGTTTGTGCTTCCGTTCACCATGCCTAGTATGTCATTTCTAGTTTCTGCTGTGTTTTGTCATATATTGTTGTTACCTTTCTGTGGCTGATCACTGTGCACTGATGAGAGGTAAGCAATTCAGATATGGAAGAACAAGCAAGGAGTTAAAGGGTGAGCTAGAAGCCCCGTTTCTTTCAAGTCTGGCTTGTGTTTTGGAAGGCCATGTTGATCTGCTTAACATCAGTGTGCACCGGTCAAATCTGGGATTAGCTTTATTGCCTTGAAACAAATTTCCATTTTGTACATGCATCTGATTCCCTGCCTAGTGGTATGGACAGCTTTATGTGGGCCTTGGTGGATTTTGATCTGGCTAGTCCTGACTTTGAAATTCTTTTAAATTAGGACATCGTATGGTTTGGTACTTTGCTGAATTGCATAGAGCCTTCTGCCAGAGATATAAAGGTACTTTACCTCATGGTCTGTTTTCTCCTCTTAAATTTAACTTTAAAAAAAAAAAAATACTTGTGGTCTTGGAGTCTTAATAACTAACTTGGTGCGTTTCTTGCAGGAGCGACTTCCAGTGGCTTGTGATCAGACTTTGTATTCAATTTGTGTCTAAAAACATAGTAATCCATTCTGTGGACTGGTAATTGCATCTTTTGTATATGGAAGTTATAATTAATTGCCTTGTTGTCTTGTTAAGATTCATTATGGAAAGGTAACAGATAACATCTGTAAAATTCAGCAATATTACTCCTAAATGTCTTTCACATCTTTCACTGTTCCCTTGGGCAAAAGATAAGAGTTAGATGGATGTGCTGAGATATTATTTCTGCCTTTCCCATTGAAGAAGGTTTTATTCTTAGCCTCTTGAAATGGGGTAGGTCAGAAGGAAGATCTGCTGCTGCAAGACAAGACGGTCATTAGAACCAGAAAGTTTTAAAATTAATTTTTGTGTGAAGTGGTTACTGTTATCAAGGAAGGCTAATAAATAGTATCTTTTTGGTCATGAAGCCTCTAGCCTGATGAATGGGAAGGAGGAGGCTTTATTACAATCATATAGTCCTTTTGGGGGAAGAGGGAGATGTAATGTTTTCAGAGTGTTCTAGAAAGGGAGATCTTGTATGAATCCCAGCAATGCATGCTTCCTCAGGGCATTGAGCCTTCTCCAGTCCGTCAGGGCAACAGAATGCAACTGGAAACATCATTTTGCTGTTTGCAATGTTACTCAGATTAAACCTGTGCAAGAGGTTTAGTACATACGCTGTCCACTAAAGCAGCCCTGTTAGTGGCCACAGTCCCTTGAAGATGAAAATTGGGCTCTTTTTCCAGTGAGACCTGATAATGTAATTCAGAAGGCAGATCTGACAACTGTTAAAATACTAATTATCAGAGTAAATAGAGGAAACAAATACAGAGGAGCAAAATAGAGGAATTAATTACTTTCTCTGGGAGAATTGTTAGTCTAAATGTTGAATGATAATGCCACTCATCTGTTTGACAGTTATTCAGTTTACCAGATTTCGCATGCTGCTTAGGCAATGTTTGTTCCTTTCTTTTGGCAAAACTCTGTTCTTTGGTTTTATTTCCAGAGGAAGATATATTTGCATGCAGTTTGTTTTAATTTGGAAAGTCTGCATATAGACAGGCAGTTTTCTATAATAGTGGTTTGTTCTTGCTGTAAAATATCTGTGGATGTAGGCACAAAGATGAATAGGCAAACTTGCTCTTACCTGAAAAGTTCTTAAATAAAAAATCAACACTAATCGACACTGGATGTAAGCATACTGTCCAGAATCAAGTTGGAAATTGTTCTCTAGATTATTCTTGACTGCTGGACTGCCAGTGAGTGTAGATTAGACTTAATACCAACCTATAAACCAGCCTGTGAACCTAATTTCTCAACAAGGGACACTGTAAAAAATAAAATGACAGGAATAAATAATATATATTTTTAATTTTCGCATAGTCTTTACTACTATTGGGCCTTTCTGAAGTTTCTAAAAAATTATTCACTTTTTTCCTAATAAACTTTTTCTGAATTTATTTTTGGAGGGCTAGTAATAGGTTTTCTTTAAAGTAGGAAATAAATCATATTTGATCTTACGCCTTTCTGAAGTTTCTAAAAAATTATTCACTTTTTTCCTAATAAACTTTTTCTGAATTTATTTTTGGAGGGCTAGTAATAGGTTTTCTTTAAAGTAGGAAATAAATCATGTTTGATCTTACTGCCTATAACTAAGTATATTACATTTTCTTTTTGTTCTTGGCAAGTAAAAGGAGAGTTGTCAAAGTGATGATGAAAAATATACTTGTGGGAACAAGGTGAAAGAACCTAATAGACATTTTATGTAAAGAAATAATAAATGAGAAAATAGTATCTATGTTCTGGATAACTGCTACTTTTTTTTCTTTTGGCATAACCTCAAAATATCATCCATTAGATAGTAAATTTGTGACATGATTATCATCATCTTTGAAACATCGAAACAGTAAGTTAATAGTCGTCTTCTGCTCTATTAGTGTATCAACCATGCTGTATCATAATCGAGTCAAGGGTGATTAACTGAGGAGTCAAAATCATGGTATCTTTTGATTATATAATACACTGAAGTGCTTACCTAGTATCTAGTCTCCTCATTCCTAGTGTTAGTCTCCTAATATCTGTTAGAGTAATAAACATGCATAAAAGGACTGTTCTACTGCTTTTGTAGGTGTTAACAACCCTAAAAATAATTTGGAATTTGGAATGTATGTTCATGTGTTCTGTTAGCTCAGTGGTAACCTGTTCTGCTTGGGGCCTTTGGACTCTGATGTCATATAAGTATTTTAGCTGTTTTCTTGTTTTGTTTTGTTTTTCCCTCACAAGCTGAGGTTGCTGATGGGCAAGATTTGAGAGAGGAGATGGAGTAATGGAAAGTGAAGTGTTCATTTGGAGCGTGGAGCAACTTATCACTGGTTCAAGGAAAAGTACACAAATGAGAGCTTTATACCTTGAATGCAAGTTTTTGTCACATTTATTTGGAATGCTGTGACATAAGGCAATATTGTACCTTAATGGTATCTCAAAGATCCTTCCACTTGAAATGCTTTTATTTATTTAAAAATAACAGCTGAATTTACAGGATTAAAGACAAACTATGTAATAAAAATTTAGTAGTAATTTTTGGCAATCTATTAAAGCCAGATTTGGAGACATTGAAAGCTATGAAAGTTTGTTACTGAATTTTCTATGATTGACAAATTCTTTCTGAGGGGCTGTAATGTTTTAGCAACTGCATATTCCCTTTTTACTATAGCCGAGTCCTGAGTTTCAGAGTTTGTAATAGTAAAGAAGTTACTTTGCTTTCGCTTGATTTTTCTCTTTTTATGGTTTTACTTAAAGAGATTTTATTTCTACATTTCTAGAGAAAAAAATCTTCATTCTTTTACTGCCTTATGTGCTGAATGCACAAATAATTCATTTTCAGACTATAGATAAGGAGATAGTTGTGAGAAGTTTTCTGAAAACTTTGTTGGTGTCTCTTCTACCCTTGCAAATAGTTCACTGTCCATCACAGATGAGGGGTACTCAGGTATGTCTTAAGGTGGAAGGCTGTGGCAGTGTGGTGTTTGTATGTGTGTGTTCTGGAGGCTGTAGCAGTAACTGTTGTTAAGTGGAGTGCCCTGGTATACTGTAGGGCTTTGCCTTAAGAGCTGGTAACAAAAGTTATTGACTGAAGTGTTACATTTCAGACACTAATCCAGATAGCTCACTTGACAGAATAAAGCTAATCCATTCCTTGTTAGAAATGCTGCCTTCAGCTTCTGAAAGATAGAACATGTACCCTCATGCCTGAGCTCCACAGGGTTCCCTGGGCTTGAAAGTACAAGCCCAGAAAGGTTTGACTGGGGGGTTCTGAGAGAGGAGGACTAAAGACTATTTCTTCCCCTTCTTTCTAGAAGTAAAGGTTGTTTTAAGGCGATTAACAGTAAATCCAGCTCCTGAATTTCTCATATTGTGGAGTAAGTAGTCATAAATAAGAAGCAGTTTTTGATTCTTGGCAGCTGAAATAAAAGGAGTCCCAACTAACTGAAGAGAGTGAAAATGAACCTGAAAGAGACTTTAGGAATATTCTTGACAGTATGACAAGTCAAATTATTAATCAAGTCTTTATTATCTATAATTTCTGTATGTCTTTTAGTATGTTCTGTGTCCTACTGAGATCTGAATGTTTAAATTACTTTTAATTAACTAATAGTTTTATATTTCTCTTGTTAATAAAATATGTATCCTGTGACAGTTTTTGAGATTAAATCTGTGTGTCAGGTTTGGTATGTTATGTTTTCTTTTTAATTGTGTTATTTATCCATTCAGTAATTTTACTGTACGCTTTCCAGTAATGTTGAGGTGAAGACAAAAGTAAGCTATATTAATAAAATTGCTCTTTTCAGGACTAGATGCTATAGTTAAAATAAACAGTCAATAACTTTAACTGTTTCATTGGTGGCTTCTAAAGAAAGCAAACACGTAAGTACAGCTTAAAAATCATGCTATTGCAAATAGAACAGGTGTTTGGGATAATTTTTTTTTTCTGGTTTTCTTTTAGTGTGGCATAAGCAGTGTTGCGATGCAGCAAAATATTAGTGCATATTAAATTAAGCATGTTCTTGATCAAGGATGAATTGAAGCACGGACTAAATGCTAAACAAGGGCCAATGGCCTGTATGAACAATGCAGCAATTCTTGGAAATGCCACTTTAATATACTCTTCTGTAGATCTCAGGATAAGTTTTATAAGAATGTGAATTGATTGTATCCCAAAACAGATGATAGCAATATTTTTAGCACTTACAGATTTTTTGTGATGATAATTTTTGAAAATCTACATTCAGTTCCTAATAGTTGCTATAAGGGATTCTGCTACCATTGAATTGGCAAGAGTAGTTCTTGTATAAAGCTTTACAGAAGTGCTCAACCTTGCCTCCTCCCCCCAAAAAGAGTGCAAAGATTGTTATTCATGTCACTCTTAATGGTTTATTTCCCATTTTTTTTCAGTGTATATACCACAGCTTATTACAGATACGCACTGTGGATTACCTGTTCTCTTAGTCATATAGGTCACTTGCTCCTTATTTCTGGTATTATAGTATTCTGAGCAGTTTCAGAAAATCAATTGCACAGAAAATACATTTATTTGTCCCTCAGTCCACTTTAGAAATGGGACGGAGTACTGACTCCTCCATTTTCGCCTGTAAACTTGTCCATGAATGAGCATTAGACGGCAGCTAAAATTTCTGAACTCTGTTTTAGGAGAGGTATGAGATACAGAAAATGATGTGAAATGAGCAAGTTGAGGATTGATCCTTCTGAAGATAGGCTCTGAACTCTAGAATGTGTAGTTGGGTCTTTTTTGGTCAAGTCCTTTGCTTATGCTTTCATACAACAAGACAACTGTGGAAAATACACTGCATTTCAGGTGAGGATTTTGAATAGCCCTGAACACAGAACTTACTTTGTTTTCTTGGTGAAAAAAAGACAGGTTTATTTCTGTGACAAGTCTGATGATGAGACAGCTCATATCCAAGATACACAGGACAGGTATCTTAAGGGAATTAACTATCGGACACTGTAAAAAATGCATACTTGCAGTTAGCAGCATATAGAATAGATATACTTTTAAGATTTGCTTTCTCATGATCTGTGCTGATGTACTGCTTTTTGACTTTTTTTTGTTGTAGTTAAACAAGAATGTATATCTCAGGTTTTGACAGTTTTTTCTGTAAGGCAATGGCTCTTGACCAGCTAAGGAGTTGCTAAGGAGTCTCTCTGGACCAGCAATCCAATTTATTTAGCTGTAATTAAGAAGGGAGATGAAGCACTTTTCTTATTGTGGAGCTGGGATTTCAGACTTCTGGAAAAAGACCATCCTTACCCTGTGATAGCTGTGCCATTCTGCATACTGGAATAGTAGTTACAGGTACCTGGTATAGGAGATAGGCCTGCTGATTTGCTTACCTTGAATCTTCTGTTAATACGTAGTCAACTTATGTGACAGTCCCCAAAATGCTGGACTGTCTTTGGTTCTTTTTTTCTTTCCCTTCCCTTTTTCTTAAACTTAGGAGCCATTTTGTTAGGGAACTGATTTTTTAGTTATTTGGTAGGATTAATCTTACCTGGGGCATCAAACAGGCTTATTAATTTACTCAAATCTGTAAATTCAGTTCCTGGGTTGAATTTGTTCTTAAAGTTTTCTTAAACTTTCAGGAGCCATTTTGTTAGGGAACTGATTTTTTAGTTATTTGGTAGGATTAATCTTACCTGGGAGCATCAAACAGGCTTATTAATTTACTCAAATCTGTAAATTCAGTTCCTGGGTTGAATTTGTTCTTAAAGTCTTTGTTACGTCCCTGTGATGATAAGAGTGTTTGATGGCTAATTGCTGCTGGGTGTTTGACTTAGTAATTTCAAAGAGCTGTGGTGATGAAGTCTTGTAGCCTGTTTTTGATACTTGTAGAAGATCAGTAAGATGTTGGCACTGCACAGGTCCGTTTAGAGTTCTGCTGACAGCAGCAGTTGCAGGTAGGAACGGGAGTGTAATAAAGAACACAAAAGCATTGGCTTTGCTTGCATTACTTTGAACATGTTCAGGGCAAATACACATTGAACTCTGGCAAGCCAACAGCTTTATCTTACTTTTTTTTTCTGGACAGGATCCAAAGTCAAATAATAGTTGTGATTCACTGTGGGGTATTTATTTATTTATTACTCGTAGAAATTAAACAAGTTTATTAATGATCTTCAGATTTTTATCTGTCTCAGATTAGCATGCTATATAAATGATGGGATTGTAAGGGTTAGCTTTATAAAGCAAGCTTGATTTGCAGGGCTGCTGCTCAGGTTCAGGTTTATTTTTTTGGTCTGTAGCTTACAAAGATAAATATTCGCTGATTTCTGTTGCTTCTATGAGTGTCTGAATTTGTCTCCAAGTGGGCAACAGTTCATTTCTGAAAACTGCCACCACATTTGTGTTAATTGACAGTTGTCTTTTACAGTCTTGACAGAAAGAACAATGATTGAATAGCTGCAAGAGCTCGTTTGCTTTTTCAGCCTATGAGGTGTTTCTTTCAGAGAGATTTAAAGGTTGTTGTAGTGCCTGCTGTGCTATTCTCTGTCCTTCTGCCAACGAAAAATGTAATAGCAAAGCAGAAAAAAATGTGGGGTTTGGGTTTTTTTGTGTGTGTGTCTTTTACTGGGGCAGTTCGGTTAGATTTCAACATTCTGGCTTGGCAATAATGCTCATCTCTCAAAGACCCAGTTTTTACAGCGAAGTATGCCATTGGATATAGGTTCTATATGGTACAACTTTTATTCAGAACTGAGTTATATGTAAAGCTGTATGTGGTCATATTTTTTCCCTCTCCTTTGTATAATAATACAAAGAAAAACAGAGCTGAAATACTAAATGTATTAGTTTCCTTTAAGGAGAATACTCTTTTTCACTTAAAACTAATGATCAATTACAAATGTAGAACTTAAAACAAGTGAAGGCCCCCTAACCCTTTTGTTTTGACTGAGCCTTATTTTAATGCTTTCATTTATCTTGAAATGGTCATTTTCAGCTTTTCATTATGCAAAGCATTCTAAATAAATGCACACGTTATTCTAATATTCTTTGAGTGAAATATTGGTGACGACAAATTCAGATAATAAAAGCCTGAGATACATCTGGGTGGTACATTTTAAGGTAATTTACTGATTACTGTGCCCCCTTTGCTACTTTGTCACAATGGGGTTATTGTTTTACCTTCTTAGTACTACAAAGAAAATTGGCACCCTTATGAGATGTAAATACAAAGATACCCCCCACACCCCCATTCACATCTGAACACAAAAAAAGTTAGCAGAAATCCTTCTTCCCATTTTCATTCTTGGTTTGAAGCCAGTGTTTAATGCTGCCTGAAGTGGAGTTACAATCTTTTTTTCAGGATTGTGGAATGGCCCAGGACACTACGGTGCCCAAACTGAACTTTGAATATTGGTTGGATAAAGCTATTGAATGGGGTCAAGCCACCACCTTGGAATCCCAGAAGGATGTGTGCCTTCACTTGCCCCAGCTCCAGGAGTTTCTACATCAGATTTATGAAACTTTAAAACATATGGTAAGTGACTTTAAAAGGAAGAGTGACCTGTTTTGAAGACACCCTCGGAAACAATCTGCACCATGTTTTGACGAAACTAGAAGCTAACAGTTGCAGAGAGGTTTGTGTTACTGACCTAATGTATTGCTGGATCAGAGAGGCAAATTGGGGAAACAGTCACAGGTAATGCAAACAGGAGTGTGCTTTCTGTTTCCCTGATTTATTGTGAAAGGAGCTTTTTCTTCTTGATTGGTTGTTGTCACGTGAGATTTCCCAGCCAATGCTCTAGCCTCTTTAAAAAACTCTTTAAAATAAACAAGAATTTGATTCTGGTTGTCAGGTCATAAATTGGATTATTTAAAGGCCTTAACATGTAAAACTGTAACTGATCCTTTAAATCTTGGAGAGTCTGTTGACATGTTAACCCCAGTGTTGTGGCACACATAGTGAATTCTAGCAGCATGGTCAGATCATTGGCATATGCTGCTGGCTGTTCTGTTTAGTAATTTAGTGTCTGCACTCACTAGAGTGCTTTTTTTAAAAGTAAGTTTAGTTGTTTATATGTTTAGTTTTGTATATGTTTTTCTGAGCATGGCTTTTTCAGTATATGTAGTCAGTATAATTAGCTTTAGAAATATTGCATTATGGCATGAGGCTGACTTCTTATGGAAGTACTTCTTTTTAAATATTCTTATCTGAAGAGTTGTTATTTTGTTTTGAACTGAATTTAACTTTTAAATAAAAGATTTTTGGGGAGTGGTGTTTTCCCATATTTATATATGTCATTTTCTTAAGGGGGAGGGAAATAATCCGAGGCTTGGCCTGAAATGGACCTTGTGAATATGGCCCCAGAAAGTCTAGGGCTAGCCCCAAACGTGAGACAAATGTAAGGAATTTATTGCAGCAGCAGGAGATGGTTATCGTTCCTGCTACTTGCATGTTATCTCAGCACAGCACCATTTTTAAAAGCCTTTATTTATTAGATAGTAAAGCTGCAAAAATGGAAAAATAAGACTGATTACACAGAATTGTGTATAAACTACATTGTCTACTATTTTTATAGTGAAGCTGCTTTCTATTTGGTTAAAAGTTAAATTGCAGTTTGTTACTGGCTAGTCATTACGTAAGTTAATTTAAAGAAAGCAAGTGAAAGTAATAGAAAGATAATTAGTTTTATGCCATAGTAGGTACTCATTTCTTCAGAAACTCTGTGAGACAGTATATTAAAGCAATGAGGATCGACAAAAATCTAGTTTAATTGTGCTTTTATTATCATGAAATCTTGGTTACTAATACTGTTTTCTGATTACTGGATGGGAAGCAAATGAACACATTTTCTACCATAATTAAGTATTAGGTTGAGGAAATTACTTACTTAAGCTTTAACTTATTTGAATTATGACATTATAGCCAATTTCAGGAAGTTCTGCTTTTATTACATACCTGCAGGTGTTTTGCTTCCAGAGCATTTCACAGCAAAACCACTGGGACTGTAATTTACAACAATCTGTATCATTAACAGTTCTTCTAACCTACTTCTGATGTGCAGTATATTTATTATCTTTTTGTTTGTTTTTATGTTTTAACAGGATTCAATTGTAGCAATACAGCAGTTCCCTTTAATTGGCCAGCTTCTAGGAAGGCTTTGTTGGAATCCTTTTGTTATAGGATATGGTAAGAATGTGTAATGATACTTCTGCAGCAGTTCCAGAAACTTTATTTTATACGAATTAGGAAAATACAACTTGTTATATACTTTGATTTTTTTTTTTTTACACAAAACCAGAGCATTCTTTTTTACCTAAGTAAATTTTGAGATGAAAAGGTTAGCCAAGTTTTTAAAAATATGTGACATTGAAAAATCTTAAATTTACTTTTAGAGCTGATTAATTTCATGGATTAGTTGCAGAATCTTGACTTGGGAGCAGTAGGTTTTAAACCCAGTGAGTGTTTATGTGCATCACGATTTCCGTTTTTCTTATTTTCTTGTTGTATTAATTACATTTGTTAGTTTCTCAAAATGTACAAAATCTAGTGTTTCAGATTACTTTCAACAGAAGTTTCTTCCAGTTATACATCAGAATATTCTATTATATATGCTAATATACAAGAATTAATTTTTGTGATACTTTGTTTTTTTTATTAGTGTAAAGCTCTACTAAGTTATCATTGTGTTTGTTTTTACTGAGTTTATTCTGAATGTGTGTTTTCCCCATCTTGTAAACTAGTGAAAATGCACTTAGAATCAAAAGCAAAACAGTGAAGTGAGGACATAGGAAAAAAGCATATGAAAAACCAAAAGGCTCTTACTGGTAATGTATATGTGTGTAGGTGAGAATAAAGAAGAGAAAAGAAATTGGGGACAGGAAAACAGGGAGGGAGGAAACACTACTTGTGCTACCTTACCAGCAGTTCCAGTACATTTTTCAGGAATTGAGATGTTGATATGTTGATAAATGACTCGGGATCTACTTTTAAGCAGAAAACTAATTCTGAGCTTCTCTGTGAGCCCCTTAAAATAATCTTTTGCCAGTCTTCTGCTACTACTAAAAATACAAAAAAAAAAAAGTCAGATTTTGTCTCTTCTGCTTTACGCTTCCTTTTGGGGAAATACAGGAAAGGACAATTTTTGTGTTCACCTGGAAGGGCTTATTAAGTCAAGCACAGCATTATGCTAAAGTGATCATATGTCTTCTGGTTTGGCTTTATCTTCTTCTAGTCAGCTCCCAGCACAGGCAGAATGAACTTGTCTGCAAAACACATGGTAGATGTGTGTTACGTCAGCACTTCCCTCTGAAAGGAAAATTTGGGAAGGAACCATAGATTTAAACATAGATCACTTTTGCAGAGCAGCAAATGTGTGCTTTTGTGGCACCTTTTGAGAAAAGCCTTTTCATACTTTACAGACTTATTTTTACAATGGAGAGGTTCCCTTTTTAATCAGTTTCAGTTTTTGAGAATGTTGATAACTGTTGATGTTTACAATTACACACATGCTTTTCTTTCTAAGTTTTTGTTTGGAATATACAAGTCTTTAGACCACCAGTTTTTCTAAGCTGATGATATACTGTGGTACAGAAAGTAGCTTCATCTATATTTTTCATCAAAGTTGAAAGCCATCTTTCTGCTTTTGACTCCTTTTCATAACAATCCCAGCAATACGTTCTTGGTCTCCTCTACTTCTTTCCTCTTCTTTGGGATCCCGCAGCATTTTCTAAAGCAAGAAAAGCACTTTTTCTGCAAGTTGATCATTACCTCTGAAGATTGCAAGAGAATGGAGTTTTACTACAGGGGTTTTTTGGTCTCAAAGTTGCAAGCAAGCCAATTCGGAGAACTTCCCTTGCTCAAAATGGAATCCTTCACTTTAATGCTTAAAGATGAGTCAAGGAGATTTTCTGACATAATAGACCTGAAGATGTCTGCTTATACATTCCCACCGCTTCCTCTTTTTGGAGCCACCTGAGTGCTCTTTGGACTGCTGGCATTTTAGATTCAGCAGATTTTCATTTTGTTTGGCAATAGTTCTGAAGATATTCTTTAAGATAGTGCTGGCTATAGCAGATGCTGACTCTCAAGTGGGTTTCATGTAATTTCTCATTTGGATAAATAGCTCATTCAGGCATGTGTCTGAGACCAGGCCACCCTCACAGTTAGAAGGAACTAATTTCGTTCAATTCAGTCTTTCATACTAATAAATGGAGGAGGAAAAACATTATACTTCTGCATCATGTCCAAACCACAATACCTATCACCTTAGATGAATGCCTATTGGTGCTGGAAGCTGACATGGCTGACCGCTCAGTGCAGGAAGCGTGGTCTCCAAGGGAAAATAATCTCCTCATAAACACTCCTGAGCAGGAGGTGACCAAGTTAGCCTTATTTAGAACGCTAATGTGAAGGAAGCACGACTGAAGAAAATCTCATGGCTGTACTTGTGGTCCTAAACCACAAGGGATACATGAGGAATTCAGTCTTGGTAAGGAATTCCAATTTTTTTTCTGTGGGCTAGGGGATTATCTTCTCAGTAGGACCCTCCTGGTTTGAGTTTTGAGCCCAAATGTCTTAAATCCCAAACTAATACTATAAATGCTGGGGAATTTCTTGGTGGCTCTGTATGTCAGAATATGTGTGTGAGCATGCATGCTTATGTATACATTCATTTCCACAGAAAGTTCAGTTTTAGCTAATCAACATTTTCTGATCTATTTCAATCAAATTTTACAACAAGCTCTAAAAGAATATTTCTGGCTGTAAGATTAGGGGTTTCTTATTAGTTCCTTGCATCTGGCCCTGTTCATGGCAGGGTATTTATAAACTGACTGTATCATAGGATGATTGAGACCACACTGTGTTATGAGAAAAACATTGCCTTTTTTTTATTTATTTTTTTTTTTTTTAAATTTTCATGTGAGACTGGCAGGGAAGAAGTGCAATCTGATTCATCATAAAGGTTTGGGCTTCTGTTTGCTTGCTTGCTTTTGTTGTTTTTTTTTTATTTTTTACAAAACAGCTTCCAAGCTGTCTTAAATTCTTACAGAAAATTTTCATTCCTTTAGTTGGAGTTACAACATTAACCTACTTAAGAAGTCCAGTAGATAATTGGTGACCTTTTCTGGGATATAATTTCCAACTTTGAGTTACTAATTTTGTTCCTCTGGATGTATTAATTGGGTATTTATTTGAGTAGTGAGCATTCTTTCATACCATAAGAAGATCAAATGCCTTCGTTGATATCCTGATAATGGTTTTCAGTGCATACCATGACGGTACGTTTTCCATGGCGATCACAGTTACTAGAAAAATGGGAGGAAAAAGCCCACCAGTAAGTTTTCTGTGGCTCTCTCTGTTTGGTCTTTTGATGTGATTATCTTTTGCAGCTGCCATAATTATTTTAAGATCTGTCCCCCCTTATTCTTAATCTTCCCATCTTTCATCCCCAGTTCCAAAGCAGTTCTGAAAAGAAAACAGTGAACCTGAGCGTGGCCCTCAGTGTCATTGGGTACTTCAGCAAGAGGACTGTATGGTTCCTTTTCCTACTTTTCACAGGGAGGCTACTTCGGTTTTGGTTGTAGCCAAAAACTAATTTTGACTGTGAAAATTGTGAATCTGTACAATCCCCTTATTTGCTGGGAACTGTTGGCATAGCTATGACACCGATGTAGGTTGTTTTCACTTAGGTTGAGGTTTGAGTGTATCTGGCTAAATCTGTGTAAACTCATTATGCTGGCAAAGTGCACCAGTATATCATTTATCTAAGCTTTGTTTTCATCACTTTAGCTTTCATCATACTGATTTACATTTCTGACAGGCAACAATATATGCAATTTACTTTATAGTATGCAGCAAGTCGTCACGTGTAGCAAAAAGTCTTCTCATCGAGAAGTCTAATTAAGCAGTTATGTGCATTTTTTTCACGTCTTTCCTTTTTTTTTTTAGGTCAAAAGAAAACTATAACTTAAATAAAATGACTTAATGGCATACTGTAGATATACAGTATAAATAGGATGAGTCAAAAGAAGGAACACTTGAACTATGTTTACTTTGTTCGGCATGGGTGATTTGGACTTGACACCCCCCCCCCCCTTCTCTTTCTTTATTTTTTCTGTATAGTTTTGACTTTTTAAACATACAATTCATATAATTGAAAATTAGCTCAAAAGCCAGATTTTATAAGCAGACAATATTTTAGTACTAGTAACTAATAATGTTTAAAATCGTCATCTTCCAAGAAGCAAATGGCTATCATTTAGTAGTTTAAACAAATAAAACAGTATTTGTTTATTTTGCCCCCCATATAATTTCATGTCAGAGTTTAGGTGAAATGTTTTTTGAAGGAGATAGAGTTGCCTTTTAGTGCTGATGTCTGAATGCTAGTTGGATATAGTTACGACCAAAGTATAAGGATACTTTGAATTTCTGCAGAGCAGTATGCAAGATGTCTCCTTTAACTCCAATCTTAAACAACCTAGGAAATCATTAGTCTTGTAAAAATCCATATTAAAAAAAAAAAATCCTCAAACACACAATGGCAGAATACCCCAAACTGTAGTCAGTTAAATGTGTGTGTTTGAGAAACCATTTCTGTGCAGAGATGTTAGTCAGTGGGAGGCCAGTAATGGCCTACAGGCGTGTTGGACATTTATTGAGGAATACTGGTTTAAATCAATACTAACTTCTCTGATCACCTGGTGAAAATACAGGCATTACTTAATGGAGCTTTTATTTTTTCTTCAGGCTTTGCCAACAAAGCACTTTTAAATAATACTGTTTATTACATCCTGGATAACAAATACACAGAAAACAAAAGAAATCGCTTGTTGAGCTTGATAATCAAATTGTCTCCTAATACAATTTCTAAAAGTCATGTGGTATTACTTGTTTGTATTATTTTTAACAAGAATAATATTGCTTACTAAGTGAATATTATATCAGAGCTACAATACTGCATCCAGTTTTCATAATTTTTATTACAATCATGCAGTTTTATTCTGGGATGAAATTCAGTGTAGAGGCTCTTGGTATCTGCTGGCTGCCAAAGAACATTAAAAAAAAAAAAAAAGCCTATTGAAAATTAGTTAAATGGCTCTTCAACTGCTTACTCCAAATAATCAGCTCCTCTATAATAATATCTGTGCATCTGAGCAGTGACAGTAGTGCTCAGTATAGTAGGTTTTTAGAGAAGGCAACTCATTTCCAACAGTGGGTTAGAATTAAGTAAAACCTGATCTGATCCTGAACAGAAAATCACAATAGGATTTTTTTCCATCAGCATTTAGCTATTCTGCTGTCTGCAGAAATGTCATTTTCCTGAAACATGGAGAATCTCAATATATTCTAACAGAAAACTCGATGGTTTACATTCTTGTTATGAATTATTTCATACTTCATGAACTTAACTTTTTCAGAAGTGGTCGTTCTTTACTTGTACAAGCTTTGGACATAATGTAGTAACGATTTTACTATTGATTATTGTTTATTATTAATGATATTATTTAGATACTGAACTGAAAGTTGCTTGATGATAGCTTCAAGTATTATTTATGTTAAAGAATCACTAGGTCATGCAAGTTTCTTAAGACCATTTAAATATTGTATAGATTTTGAACTCTGATACTTTTTGCATTGCTATTGAAAGAAATGATTACACAAGAACTACATACGAATAACATTAAATGTGTGGCGTGAATCTGGTAGAATAGAAGCATTATGAGTTGAGACAGATATTTAGGGCTTTAGTTTTGTGGATGGGTAGGGATTGTTGTGTGTAATTCTGTCTGTGTTTTGATTTTTCTTTTTTTTTCTCTAAATGTATCCTTACTTGCTTTTTTTCCTGCAGATGAAAGCCAGAAGACTCTGATGTGGTGCTTATGTTGTCTATACAGCAGTGAACCACAGAACCCTGTGGAATTGAAGGCCAACAGCTGGATACGGGTAAGTGAATGAATCCTTCCCAGGACTGCTTTGAATTAAATTGATTGTTTAAAGGTGCCACATCTATAGCGTAGAGACACTGTCATTTAAGAAACTGCTCCAAACACAACTTGCATACATATTGTGTTGAAGTATATATCACTCTAATTATAACACAGTCAGTGCTAGTCTGTCATTTTAAATATTAAAAAGATGTGGCATTTTAAAGTGGGTAGTTTTGATGGCTTTTAACCTAGTAGATTCACCAAGTCTAGTAACTGAATAGTGAGCAACGACCACAAATCGGAGGGAAGCATTATTAAAAAAAAAAAAAAGAACCTTTCAATTAGGATAAAATAAATAACCTGGAGAAATGCCATAGTTTGTTTTGAAAACAGCTTATATTTGCTCTTTAATTTTATTCTTTTTTGCTTTTCTTTAATCTCCTGCCTATGAAGAGTTTAATTGTATCCAAACTTTCTTCAAAGGCAGTCAGAGAGGGGAGGGGTAGTGCTTGTGTGTGGATTTATATTTAGTGACTTAAGGAATAATGAATCCTTAACTTTAATCCCAAATTTAGGGTTTTGCATGGCACATCTGTTCATATTTTATATATTTCCACACTGAACTAGCAAAGCACATCAGCATGTAAATAACTTGCAGCACATTGATGCTTAATGCTTTACATTGCTGAATAGCAATTTGAGGGTGCAGTGTTGTTGATTTTACATCCTTGCATTCTCCGTGGGTCCATATCAAAATATGGTTAAAAATATTAATGGAATTGTTAAAGTATTTTTTTAATATCTTACAGTCCTCACAACTAGTGAGAATGTAGCAGCCTCATCATTATTTATGTTCATGTCTGCTAAAGCTGAAGGTACTTCTAGGCTTCTCTAAGTAGTTAATTTCTTACTTACTAGTTGACTTTGTAGATGTCAGTTTATCTAGGTATGCATGTAATTCTAGGATGTACAAATTATTATAAAATAGGTAATGATACTGCAGATGTTTATGTTGGTAAATAACTGTAATTAACTGTGTAGTATTGTTGATTTAGGTGCAGTAATTCTCAGCAGTAAGTTCTCACAAACTTTCAGATGCCCTTGGGTGCCGGTATATCTCTATTTGGTGGGTTGTACCACACGCCATGAAATTCTCAACAACATAATACTAACTAAAATCACCCTTATTTTCTTCCTGTCTTTAACCTTTTTCAAGAGGCTTTTCCTGAGGTTAGTATACTTGGAATTCACAGCGTGGCAATGCTTGAATACCAAAGTAAAGTGATGCAAAAAAAAAAAAATTCTGCCTTTTCTTGCTGGTTGGATATATTCTTCATAATGATGCAGGAGATGCACAATAGCATGCACTTAGTTATCAAACAGAGCAAAATTTGTCATTTTATGTGTTATTAGCAGCAGCATGTGCATTAATGGTGTTAAGTGGTGAGGGAGAGTTGTACCCAGACAATCTTCTACAGATAGCTTTTCTTTCTGGGAGGGGAAAAAACCAGTTGTTTTAATCTAGATTAGTTGCCTTATCTGATGGATGTAACTGAACTGATGGTGTTGCTGATATAAGAAAAAATATCAAGTAAACAAGAACAAACAGTTGGGGTTGGATGAAGGTGGGACTGCTGCTTTTGGCAGCACTGCCACCTGAAGCTGTCTTAGATTGGGACTAACATGTAAGCATTTTATGCAAGCCTCACTGTAGTCTGCAGGAATTATTCACCCACTGTGTGTTTGAATCAACCTTAACAGTCATTGTGACTTGACGGGTCAAGAGTTAACCTAAAAGTGATAAGGAAGAGGGCATGGAGGAGTTCAAAGCACAAACATGTCTTACTACCTATTTGTATCATTCAGCATTTCCCTAGTTGCCTAAAGTGGGTGTAGCATAATATGATCTGAAATGTAATACGTTCATATTTTGATTGGAGGGAAAGAACTAGCTCTTGCAAAACTTCTAATTAAAAAAAACCCCAAAAGGATAGGTAAGGGAGGTTGTAAAATGCACAGCATAAGAATACAAAAGTTGAGATTAAAAGAAAGGGTATTGTTAAATTGTTTTCTATAGCCGTTAGAACTTCTTCTCAATTTCTTACTGTCCAGTGTGCATCATCACAAAGCTGTTTGAAGAAAGTGGTTTTATCTCCTTTTCCTAATCAGCATTGTAATTCTAGTCACCAGCAATTGCAATGTAATGAGGACTATCATGCTTGTTTGTACAGAATAACCTAAGTTAAATATTTTGCTACTCTTGAAGGGTTCCTTTTGCCATGTGTGATAATGATTTATATTTAAAAGAAAATAAACATATAGTAAGTCTGTTGACCCTCGTAGTGCATACTTAACATTGTTTCCTCCTGAACTGTTTTTTTTTCCATTTTATATGTGTCTCAAAAGATTGTCACTGGAAGGGATCAAGACACATTTGCTATGAGAGCCATAATTTGAGGTTTGCATCGGCTATTTTCATATTGACTGGATGACCAGCCTCTACAGTGGTTTGATCTGACCTCAGCCTTGTTTGTAATATGGCGGGAGCTCTTTATGGCAGGGATATTCACTCTCTGCTGGAGAAGATGCCAAATACACTGTCATAAGCTATGGAAAAAAATGGCCAGAGGTCTAAAATACATAGTTGAAACAAATTCTTGGGGGTGGGGAGAAAGGTGGTTTTGTGGCTACATGATGTAAAGGGAATTGAAATCCAGAAATTAATTCTAAATAAAGCTCTGAAATTTGAATGCTACTTGAAAGGTTTTTAGTATTATGGAAAACTTGCCTGTACTTGGAATGAAATGATAGATTATCTAAGGTATTTAAGCTCTCCCTAGAGGGTACGGATGGAAAGCCATCCATGGCCACACAGAATGGGGCTCTGTGTCGGGTCCATACACACTGACACAGGAGCCATGGAAAACAAGTTTACATATAGGAACTGCTGTTCAGCTTCTGCGGAAATGACCTTCACGGTAGCCTTGTCCTTTGGCCCTGCAGCTGATAGTTAATTTTACCTCCTCATCTTAATACTTCAGCATACACTGAGGAGGATTACTCAGTTTTTAAAAAGCTAAAGTAGTTCACTGTGTAAGCCAGCATGCATCAAATAAATTGGGATCTTTGGGTGTACATTTAGTTGACGATAGAGAAAATGTAAAAAAGCAAACCCAAGCAAGCAACCAACCAACCAAAAAAACCCACCCAAACAACCAAAAAAATGAGGAGGAGTGTGTAATGGAGATAGACAACTTTACCTTCGTACTATTAACTGTTTAATTTTAACAACAACAACAAAAAAAAACTTTTTAAGATTGCTTCCTAGTTTTATGGGTTTTAAATATGGCTTACATGAAAATTTTCCTCCCAAGATGCAAAGTTACATCTGATTGGAAAATGATATTATTCAGTCAAGTTAGCGGTGAATATTCTTCTTTCCTTTGTTTTTATAGCTACGTACATTGACTTTAAATTACACCTTGCTTTTTGTCATGGCAAGCGCGAGTTCCTAAACAGTACTTTGTGGCCTTTCAATGCGTTTTTGACTAAGGTCATTGATAGGAAGGCTGATCTCAAGTCTTTTGTTTTCAGCTACTAAATTGCATTTTCAAAGTAGCAAAAAATGTATTTGGTGCTTGCTTACATTTTAACTTTCCTGTCATTGTCATAGAAAAGCTGTGTTGTTTTTAATGACAAGAAGGGTAGCTACCCATTTGAACCGCATTATTAGTAAGTTTCAGAAACCACGATCGCGCATGTCTGTAAGTCTCTGAAAGAATTAAAAAGTACAAAGAAATTACTTGGAATTTAATTAAAACATGCAATGTAGACGGCAGTGTTTTTAGGAACAGATGCTGTTTAAAAGGGTAGAATTGCTTTTTTTTTTTTTTTTTTTAAATGATTCTGAATTTTAGTGCTGGAATCTAGGTTCCATAGCCGGACACAGTCTAGGAAGCCAGGTTACATGCTGCCACAGATTTCTCACTGATGAATCAATCATGACATGGTGAAACCAGTCTCTAAGAAAGAAAGTGATTTAGTTTCTCCAGCTGGCCTTCTCTGAGCAGAGAGTTTTGGAGCTGTGCAGTAAGTGTGGTTCTAACATGGGCTTCTGTCTGGTGGGGCTAGAACAGCTTCCTTTCACTGCATGTTACTCTTGCAAACACATTGCAGCAACTAGAGAGCTTTTCTGAAGTAGATTTCCATTTTATTAATTTGGTCACACCTCCTCCTCTGCTCTCAGTTTATAAACTGTGTTTATGAATTTTTTATGGCTTTGGAATTTGTTTCAAATACTGCTTTTGTTGTATTGTTTTGGAAGGCCATACATACTTGCGAGAGTGTTACAGCCCTTCCCTTTTCAAATTGGGTAAAACAGGAAAAGTTTATATACCTCTTTTTAATTTTTTAATTCTTTTTTTTTTAATATAATATACATTTTCTCAATGCTTTACTTTCCCTCAAAGGAATACAAAGCAACAAGACGGTGTATACATAATAGCTTAAACATAGGGGTGGAAGGCCTGTGGCATGTGTTTTTAGAGGTGGTTTTTGGGCTTGGCCATATTTTCCTTTCTGGAAATGTGTAGTTCTTTTGGGTATCTGTATCCTATGCAAGGCCATATTATATTAATGGCCGCAAAAGTAATAGTTGTTCTTTGTAAGAGTTATTTTTAATGGCACTGGAATTATAAAACTCTTTCTGTTATATTTTCAAAAATACCTAATGAAACTTCTGTGTTTTATCTTTCATAAGATTTCATACGTGTTTTCTCTTACCAGTGTTATTCTGGGTAATTCTTGAACTGAGGATGGTACGATGTCAAAAAAATTTTGTCAGGAAGTTTTGATTTTATTGTGTCAGTGAGTCTCTAGTTCCTCAACAGAACCATGTAAAAATAATGTTCCTATGAAAATACTAAAACTGGGGAGGGGGAAGGCCCTAAAGCTCTGACTTATCTATTAATCATTTGTGAATGTTGCTGAGATATTTCTGCTGTAAGATCAAGGTTTCTAATTATGGTCTGCAGTCCTTGCCTCCCCCTCTTTAACATCAGTTTTCTGCAGAGCTAAGCAATGTTGGTGGAAAGGTGGTGGACACCACTATTTCCAAATGTATGCAATGGAAAGCAGAGACCGTATTATTATTTCCTTTGAACACTGTCAGCACTCAGTGAACAAAGTTCACCACTTGAGAGTAACTCTTTAAGAATGCAAACGCGGTCTTTTCAGGTAAAGGATTTTCATTTTGCCAAATTTAGTGTTTGCAGTAAAACTGCAACATTTGCTTGCTGGAGTTTCTCTGCTTTTTAGAGAAATAGGAGGTATACCAGAACTTCAATGTCATCTTGTTATTTTTTGAATAGAAAACATGGAAATATGTTTGAAAACCATTAGTTTAATATGGTACATGTTTAGTAGAACCCCTGTTTGTACAGCAATGCTCGAATGTTTCTGGTAAAAAGGGTTTTGTGGTGGTTTTTTGTTGTTTTGTTTTGGGTTTGTTTTTTTTAAATTTGAGTTATGAATCTGAAAACATAATGTCAGGGCCTTCTGTGTGGGATCTTTCCCTTTAGTGTTGTTATACTTGCCTCCTGTGGAGGACACATTAAAGCACCTGAATGGAAGTCTTGTTTTCCAAAAGAATGGAAGGCATATACCTGTCCTCCACATGCCAACCTTTTGATGTACCTTGAAGTTGTCTTTGTGTAGACTAAATTTGATGGAATTCTGTCTGTTGTATTGAATTGTATTAAAATGTTTTGCAGTGGATTGCTACTTCTCAAATAGGCCAGATCAAGAAATTTATTGCCAATTAAGCACAGGATGTTTGAGATTTTTAGTGATGTTCTCCAGATGACCTGGGTTTTTTATGATCATCTTGACTTTTTAATTAAACTACAATTTTAATTGAGTTGGTTCAGTTAATGAAGCACTGACCTTTCACCCCTACTTCTGAATCTGTGCCAGAATTTTCGGCAAAATGGGTTTTTAAGACCTTTGCTTTCTATGTAGCAATATATCTAAGACTGTGATGAATTAACATTGAAAGGATGGTCTCTCAGTGATGGTTCAAAATGGAAACGTTTGTGATTTACTTCTTGGGACAGATGCACCTGCACTGAAATTCTTAGTTACCTCTCACTATAAACTTGCACTTGTGTGTTTTTTCCCTTTCCTCTTTAGATGTCAAGTGCTTCTTCGCTCGTATCTTGGATCATCCAGCTGTCTGATCAGGTGTTAACCATATTTGTCATTCTTAATAGTTTAATTCATTGACATATATTTTGGTTCGGCAACAATATTCAGGAATAGAAGAAAAACAATGCTGATATAAAAAAAGGAGTTCAGCAAAATGCTAAATTTCTTAAAATGCAATTTCTTAAACTTCTAGAATTTAAGTGGACTTACTGTTTTGTCTGTCAGGGAAGAATTGCTCATTGGTTTACTGGGACTTTGCAAAATTATTTAGTTACTTCTGAGGAAGTCTTATACAAATTGAAGTAGAATTATTACAAGAAAGAAGTTAGAAAGTAGACATTGATGGAACTACAGGAAAGTTGTGGAGAATAGCTGAGGAAAAAAATGGAGAGGAGTCATGTTAAGAAAAGGTCGGGGAGTGTGAAACGTATGTGTTTGTGTGTGTTTTCATGTATTTTGGCTTCTATTTGGAATGAGTTACCAAAGCATTTTCAATATTTCTGTCATGATGAGGATAGTAAGGCATCACAGTAAATCATGAAGGAACTGAGAGGGACAAGATTATGTTTGAGAAATACAGGGATTCTCATCTTATCTTTATAAAGTATCTAAAATAGCTTTTATGTGAAATGGAAGATGAAAAAGGGAGGTAGACTCTATAATTCTCATTATAGAACCATAGAATAGTTTGGGTTGGAAGGGACCTCCAAAGATCATCTAGTCCAACCCCCCTGCAATGAGCAAGAGACATCTTCAACTAGATCAGGTTGCTCAGAGCCCCGTCCAACCTGACCTTGAATGTTTCCAGAGATGGGGCATCTACAGCCTCTCTGGGCAACCTGTTCTAGTGCTTCACCACCCTGATCACAAAAAATTTCTTCCTTATGTCCAGTCTAAATCTACCCTCTTTTAGTTTAAAACCATTGCCCCTTGTCCTGTCACAATAGGCCCCACTAAAAAATTTGTCCCCATCTTTCCTATAAACCCTCTTTAAATATTGAAAGGCTGCAGTAAGGTCTTAAGACCTTAGAATAAGAAAATTATATTTTCTTACTGTGCCTGTTTTATGGGAAGAAGCTTATTTTGCAGGATATATGGAAGAGGAAGAGTTTGGAACTGGACACCGTTGTTCGCAGTACACAGTAATGACAACTTTGTTGCTTATTATGATAGCTATTTACTGACTTACGAACAGTGGTGTATATTCTTACATACCAGTGTTGTGGTTTAACCTCAGTCGGCAACTGAGTACCACACAGCCGCTCGCTGACTCCTCCCCACCCACCCCCCTCGGTGGGATGGGGGAGAGAATTGGAAGAGTAAAAGTGAGAAAAACACGTGGGTTGAGATAAAAACAGTTTAATAGTTGAAATAAAATAATAATAGCAATAATAATAATAATGTAATAATAACAACAACAACAATAATAATAATAATAATAAAATTGTAATGAAAAGGAAAATAACAGAGAGAAATAAACCCAATAGAGAGAAGTGATGCAAATGAAAACAATTGCTCACCACCAATCAACCGATGCTCAGACAGTCCCCGCTAGTGTAAGCATTACCTAGCAACAACTAAAACATCGGTGTGTTATCATCAACATTATTCTCATCCTAAATCCAAAACACAGCACTGTACCAGCTACTAGGAAGGAAATTAACTCTATCCCTGCCGAAACCAGGACAAACAGTAGATGGCATTCTTCATATTACATACAGGTACAGATATGTTTGTTTTCTATTAATATGTACACAGCTTTCCATTTCACAGCATTCTAATACATATTCTACGGGAAGATGAACATTTTCTTTTAATAGTAGTCTCTAGATTAGAAGCCAGCTTCACTGCTGCCCAGCATGGCATTATTTTGAGTCTTAGCTATCCAATGATGCTTGCACTAGTGAGAGTTCTGTATTAAGATTCCTGAAATTTTTGGCAACAATTCAGGAGACTCGCTAATAGGAAAATTAATTTCATGATCTTCTTTCCTGTATGCACAGCGCATGCAGTTGAACTGATTTTTGTCTTTTCTTTCCTGTAATTATTCCAGAGATGTGAAAGAATTCTGCCTGTGTTTTCAGTTCTTGTGATGTGGAAGAATTCTGCCTGTGTTTTCAGTTCTTGTTATGAAAATTACATTCTTCATATTTTATTTTTTTTTTTTAGTACTTAGGGGCTTTGTATCTGAGGATCTGTTGTATTAAACACTGTACACAAACAGTTTAGAAAACATTCTTGGTTCTGAAGTGGTTACAATGAAAGACTCATCATGCAAGTAGATTTAGAAAAAAGAATTTAAAAGAAACACTATTCCTTTCCTCCAGCCGCCTCCTTCCTCACTGTTGTAAAGTTACAAATAGTATTCTGAACAGTGCAGGTTTTTTCTATTTCCCTTCCTCTGTTTTTCCCTAGGCAAACCTTATTATGCAGCTTCATGGTGACCCATTTATGCAGTCATGCACTCTATTTTTAAGAACAAGTAATCTATCTATTCCGGAATGTTTTTAGTATGTCTGTCACTGTATTACTTGGTTTGCTGCTCCCATGTTTTAATTTATTCTGTCACCTTTTTCACTGCTGCTCATTTCAAAAGTTTATTTGCTATAGGCATGAGACTCTCCCCACAATGTCGGGTACAACAAAGAAGCCATTCTTTCGTTTCTGGTACCTTGGTAAGAGTAAGCCTTTTGCACTGGCTTAGAACAGCAACTCTAGCAAGCGTAGTAAGCTGCGAAAACTTATACCACTAAATACCAGTAGATGGCACTCTCTGTATGAAGTGATTGCCAGTATGCACATCGCACAAACGTGTATACACACTGAAACATGCACTCTCACACACCGTTTTTAAGGAGTAGGGTAATTTTGATGTTGTTAGGGATTAAACTAATGGTAATAACGTTGCAGCCTTTCCCTGGTTCCATCTGGATGTGTCTTGTTAGAAAGGCAGTATTATGTGGTAGTTTGCCTTTTATTTGTCAAATTTGTCACGAGGATGACAAATAAAGATGAGTGCTTCCTCTAAGGACCAAGTTGAACTTGGCTGCTACAACCAAATTAATGGGTATAAAATAATGCTGTTACAGAGTAAGCATGAACAGGCCATTCACTGGAGTTAGTAACGAGAAATAAAAACTGGGAATTAGCTGTTGTGCATTATGCTTTCACTTAAGCTGTTTTATGTTACAAAAGTTTTCCATTCTTAGTTAAAACTAAGAGCAATTATTAAATAAATATGCCTCATAAAAATGGAAACAAACAAAAGTAGTCTACCAAATATTCTGCTGCTAAAGGTTCTGGAGGCTTTTGTGAACATGCAAGAGGTTCTGGATAATTACAGGCTAGTGATGCCTTTTCTGATATTGTTTTGTTTATGTTTGGAGATTTTTAGATTATTCTTATAATTCATTATTGGTCAGAGCATTGAAGCACTTGGAACTTAATGTAATTTTAGAAATTTTATTGTTATGCAACACAATTATTAATGTTCTTATTCATGAAAATTTTAATCCAGTTTTAAAATCCCACATAGGCTCATATCCTGTGGACAGGATGGGAAATGCAGATTTTGAAAGCATTTGTAAGTTGACAAGCCATCAAAGTTGTGTCCAAGAAATCTGAATATTGAATTTGACTTGTGAGTCAAGGAATAATGAGGAAGCATATTAGCTTTCTGAATAGGAAAAGCTGATTTAAAAATGTTTCCCAGATATAAGGGGAAAACATAAAAGATACTGCTTCTCAATTCTATGTTTAAAATTCTGTTTACATAGTTTTATTTTTTATGTGTGAAGCTAAATATACAGGGTTTTTTTGTTTTAGACTTGATCTACCTGTTTAATAATGAAGGTGACTAAAGAACAGCAAACATACCTGAGTGAATGTAATTGTCACAACAGTTAAACTGATGGTTTTCCCTTTGTTTATTTAAGCAATAAAGGATCAGAAGCATTTGTGCCACCTAGCTTCTGGGTAGTTCTCAGTACACCATGTTGTACAAGGGAGTTTAAATACGTAATAATGGCAGTGACTATAAAATTGTATTTTGCTCACCTAGTCCACCTCCCTTAGAATCATAGAATCATTGAGGTTGGAAAAGACCTCTAAGATCATCGAGTCCAACCGTCGACCCAACACCACC
>NW_008794083.1:1231007-1261588 GCF_000699145.1 Aptenodytes forsteri
TTTTTGACCCAGCACAGAGTACACCTGTCTAAGCTGTGAGCCGCCAGCTTCTCGAGGAGAATGCTGTGAGAGACGGTGTCAAAGGCCTTACTGAAGTCCAGGTAGACCACATCCACAGCCTTTCCCTCATCCACTAGGCGGGTCACCTGGTCATAGAAGGAGATCAGGTTGGTCAAGCAGGACCTGCCTCTCATGAACCCATGCTGGCTGGGCCTGATCCCCTGGTTGTCCCACACATGCCTTGTGAGCGCCCTCAAGATGATCTGCTCCATAATCTTCCCCGGCACTGAGGTCAGGCTGACAGGCCTGTAGTTCCCCGGATCCTCCTTCCGGCCCTTCCTGTAGATGGGCGTCACATTGGCAAGCCTCCAGTCATCTGGGACCTCCCCCGTTAACCAGGACTGCTGACAAATGATGGAGAGTGGCTTGGCAAGATCCTCCGCCAGCTCTCTCAGCACCCTCGGCTGGATCCCCTCCGGCCCCATAGACTTGTGAATGTCCAGGTGGTGTAGCAGGTCGTTAACTGCATCCTCTAATACACAATAATTCCCTTGATACACAGTGCATATGCACACTCTTAGCCTAGATCTCAGGAGCAGAATGAAACAGGTATCTGAAGGGCACTTTATTCTAGAGTGGTTTTTCAGTTACATATAGTAGCAAAAATTAAAAAACCTATTGTGACTGTAGATAGAACAGGTTAAATACCAACACCCCAGCCCCTATATAGCTGAAAGGACATACAAAAGACTCAGATGTGCCATTTTGTCAAAGGCAATGGTATAAAAACCCAGAAAAGTCAGAGGCAGCTTTCCTCTTTGTAATTATTTGAGATAAATTAATTGGTGTTTTAAAACAATTTTCAGTTAATTCAACCGGTGGCAGTTGGGTGAATTGTTATTTCAGACATGTATGCAAAAGCTATACACACATGTATTGTCTAAAATGAAACCTAAAAATGAGGTGTTTTAGAGAATGCATAAGGAAAGTGAAAATAGTAAATTCTGTAAAACAGTTTGTAAATAAGACTGAAAAAAACCCAGTCTTACAAACTTAAGGGCTGACTCCCAGGTGAGAGATCACAGTGTGATCAGGATTTGGAACAAGTGGTGAGACATGTTAGCAGGTGTAGAACTAACTTCTGATGCCTTGTATTTGTTAAGCAGCAATTTGACAATTAGAGTTTTGTCAAAAGCAAACAAAAAAGCTTGTGTCAGTCAAAGCTAAAGCGTGAGGAGATGGAGTGCTCATTTTGCCAGAGCCAGTTAGCAAATCAAATCTGACAGGGGAAAAAAAAAAAGATGAGCTGAAAGGGCATGTAGATCTAAAAATACTTGGTGGAGCTTCATAACTTTTGCCAGGAGCTGGGGCAGTGGACAAAAAACCAATAAAATCTTCCAGTTCAGAAGAGTAATACTCAAAGTGCAGAATAAAACTGTAGAGGCCTAAATAGTCCGTGACTTTTTCCTGAAGGCTGGCTGTTCTGAAGAACACCTGAGTGGTTCATTTGTTGGCCATGTACAAAAGCAACCCAAACCAAAACCACTGAAAGATTACTGGATTAAATATTTAAAAAGAGAATATCAGATAATGACACACAAGGAGAGACATCTCTGATTGGTGCCAGATATTAAGCTTGCTGTAACATCAGGGTTAATAGTTGCTTTTAGGAAAACAGAGCAAATGTTTTCAAATTCAGCCCTCTCCATAGGGAAAACTGCTTTTGTTTCTTTGGTTGTCATTTGGGTTGGGTACAGCAGTCAGTTTGTCTCGCCAGAATGCAGCAACACGGTTTTAAAAATCTAAAAGTTCTGTGAATCTGGAAGAAAATAATAATAATACCCAAACCCAACAATAAAAGAACATGGTCAGAAGCTCCAAGCCATTTTTGAAAGAAGCAGAACTTCTGAGTTAAATGAAACAAGCAAAAATGCCTTTGCATGGATGTAACATACCTGTGAAGAAGTGTATAGCAAGACAGATTGCACTGAGGAAGAGTATCATATATGTGGATGGACTGTATAAAAAATCTTCAGAATGCAGTTTATGTACCTAATCAAGCTTCCTGAACCATCCTTGTGAGTGTATTGTTGTGCAAAACTGTTTAATAAGCATTCTGTGCAGTTCAGGAAAAGAGTTTGAGAAACAGAAGGGATTAATTTAAGAAAAAAATCCTCATTTCTTGTGACCATCACTGCAAAAAACCAGAAATGGTTTCACCGCAGTCATGTCAGTTAAAATAGGAAAATGCTGCTGTTTGTATCATGGGCCTAACAATAGCAAGACTAAGAACTCCTACTCTTTCACTGGCCTCAGTTCATGCAGTAAAAGATTTGTGGGGGTTTTTTGGTGGAAGTTGAGCTTCAGCTGAAATGATAATAAACCAGTTGTAGCCACTCAGGAAAAAGGTCTGAGGGTAAGTTTAGTAATCAAACACTTTTCTCCTCTAAATATAGCATTTGCAAAGGTAAATTCAGACCTTGGACAGAATTGCTGTTTAATGGAAAATCCAGTAAGCATTTGGAAAAACCTCAGTGAGGCAAAACTTAGGTGTAGGTCAACTATTTTAATTCGTGTAAGACCTGAGAGCATTAAAGACACAGGCAAATGGAAGAGACTTGTTAGTGGCACCCTGTGAGGTTGAGTATTGAGGCCATTACATGACAGAGGAAGTTGAGTGCGGATAAATGGACACTGACACACTTGGTGTGAGGGAGCGCCAAGGGTAGGCTGCTCCACGGGGGAAGGTGAGCCAGGATCCGCAGGTGACTAGTGGCTGTGCCTGTGGCTGTGGCTTTACGCAGAAACGGCGCAGTTGCACAAGAAGAGCAGAGCAAGTCCAGTGACAATCACCAGGGTCAGCCACGAGTCCAGTGGTCGCTAGACCAGGTTCACAGTGATGAGGCAGGTCTAAGGTCAAGCTGGGAAGTCACGGCCATGGAGTCACCACAGAGCAGCGAGGTGTGCGACCAGCCACAGGCACGGCTGCAATGTAGCTCAGGCAAGGACCAATAGCCTTGTTTGCCTGTGCTTAAATGCAGTTCCCAAGTGAAGCCAGAAGGACCCAGCTTCATACAGCTATTGCTCAGACAGCGCTGTGTGACAGCTGGCCTTGAGCACAGCAGCCAAACCCCGGGAAGGAGGGATAAGGAAGATACAGCTAGGCACCTGCTCTGTTTGTACAAGTTTTCCTAAGGCTTCTGCATTTGTCTGTTGTCAGAGACAGGATACTAGCTAGCTTGAAAGTTATTTTTATGGTATTTCTGTTCCTGTGTAATTAAACTTGTCTCATTTCAAACGTACCATGTGTAATAATTGTTAGAGGTAGCATTAGGGAATGTAATTTAAGAGTACAAGAATGTAATTTAAGAATACTAGTTCAGAGGGTCACAACAACATAGTTCTGATGATTGCTGTCAGTTTCAGAGGGCAAAGGGAGGGTATTGCAGTACTCTGGTGGTCTCTTTAAGACTTGTCATGGTGGTTACTTTAAGATGCTGGAAAAAATATATTAAAAGAGAAAAATAAAGCTTATTCACAGATTTAAGAGTTCTTAGTTTTGACAGAGATGTTTAGACTGGTCTCAAATGAATATGACAAGATACAAAGAAATCTGTTAAGGCTTATTTCAGAATTTGTGATTGCAGGCCAAGTCAAGTGAGAATCCACTAAAGCTGGGTCGGCGTAGATTTACTTACTGTTTAGAAAAATAAAAGTACTTTGATTATTGCTTTATTTCCCAGAGATAACCTCCCTATAAGATACTATATTTAATAAAGTTTTTTTTCCCTATTCACTTATTTTTAATAGCTATAGCATAGTCAGTATATGTATAGCTCTTGAATTAATCTTCTGTATAGTATATTAGTAAGCCCTAAATAAGTAAGCTGTTTTTGAGGTTTGCCACACTAGTTAAGTTTTTTTTTTTGCTTTGTTTTCTGATTGAGATTTTTTTCAGTCTTACTTTTGGCTTGAATTATTTTTGAGTGATACAATATGAGGTTTCTGCAGATGTGAATTAGAAGACCTAGGAATACAGTTTCTAAAGCTTTGCATGAGAAGTCCTAGGAAGGCTTAGGCAGTTAAGCTAATTTTCCTGTATCTTTCAGTTGCCGCTTGTATATGAGAGGTAACCGGACAATCTGTGCACTGTGAGAACAGCTCTACAGATGGTGATAGAAAGGACTTTGAGTGAGGAAGTGGGACAGATTATTATGTGTGAATTTCTTCTGCCCAAGGGTCACAGTGTGTTTATCCCAGATGGCCAAAGCAAAGTTTGTTGATTTAATGTCTGAAACACAAAGGTGAGTGCATTCATTAGAGATCAAGAATAAACTGATGCAGGGATGTCGTGATCTAATACAAGCTTGCTGGAACTGGAAGTATTCTGGTAGATGAAAGGAGCATCTTGTGGTGTGGAAAGTGTGTGACAGTGAAGTGCTTTATCTGCTCTCCAGACACTTTCCAAATCCCTCAAAGGTGAAACCCCAGAGAACGTTCTCCGTCCAAGCATTCTCTACTTGGTTTAGTTGGTAAGTAAGAGGTCCACACAGGGACTCTAGATTATTTGATTCAATCTGATGAATGGGGTAATTTGTAGCCATTACAGGCTGCTACAATAAATAAGAAAGAGGTTGACTAATATATTTTGTAATGGAGCAGGTTTTTTCTGTCACATAGACAGAATTTTAAAGTCTGATCTCAAATTCCCTCTTGCTGTAAGTACCAGTGCTTCATAATAGCTCATGCCTATGAGCAGATATTTGGCTCTTCTTAGCACCAGTGGTTTTTGTGAAAGTCTTCCTCCTATCAGTGAGTATCTCAGGAGGTTTATTCTCCTCCGTCAAGACAACTTGCTATGTGAAAGTGCCTCAGCAGCTCAGGTTTGACTTGGTCCCATTAGCGTAGTTCTTTCATGACTACTTTCCCACTAGGAAGGACTTAACTCTGTACTGTCAGACTAGAAACTCACCTGAAAGTTTGAGTCAAATGCCTTTACTTCTTATACAAGACTTCACAATGGTGTCCTTTAACCTTCAAATGTACGATTGGTTTCTCAATATCTGATCAACTCAGTAAGCTTTTCTGCATCCAGGAATATAGAATCATAGAATCATAGAATAGTTTGGGTTGGAAGGGACCTCTGAAGGTCATCTAGTCCAACCCCCCTGCCGTGGGCAGGGACATCTTCAACTAGATCAGGTTGCTCAGAGCCCCGTCCAACCTGACCTTGAATGTTTCCAGGGATGGGGCATCCACCACCTCTCTGGGCAACCTCTTCCAGTGTTTCACCACCCTCAGTGTAAAAAATTTCTTCCTTATATCTAGCCTAAATCTACCCCCTTTTAGTTTAAAGCCATTCCCCCTTGTCCTGTTGCAACCGGCCCCACTAAAAAGTTTGTCCCCATCTTTCTTATAAGCCCCCTTTAAGTACTGATAGGCTGCAATAAGGTCTCCCTGAAGCCTTCTCTTCTCTAGGCTGAACAACCCCAACTCTCTCAGCCTTTCTTCATAGGAGAGGTGTTCCATCCCCCTGATCATTTTCATGGCCCTCGTCTGGACCCGCTCCAACAGGTCCGTGTCTTTCTTATGCTGAGGGCTCCAGAGCTGGACGCAGTACTCCAGGTGGGGTCTCACCAGAGCAGAGTAGAGGGGCAGAATCACCTCCCTTGACCTGCTGGCCACGCTCCTTTTGATGCAGCCCAGGATACAGTTGGCCTTCTGGGCTGCGAGCGCACATTGCTGGCTCCTGTCCAGCTTTTCATCCACCAGTACCCCCGTGTCCTTCTCTGCAGGGCTGCTCTCAATCCCTTCATCCCCCAGTCTGTATTGATACTGGGGATTGCCCCGACCCAGGTGCAGGACCTTGCACTTGAGTTGTTAATATCCTTTCTCCTGTGATGGTGAGTCCTTTAACATCTGTCAAGGGAGTTGGTTTCACTTTTTGCCTCTTTAGTCTGGATGATTGTCTGATATAGTGACCTAGTTTTGGGCAGGGAGACAATTTCGCAGTCAGTGAACAGTTTTTACCTTTTTGTTCTCCTGTCAAGAGAAGTTTACATTTTAACATTTGAGAGTTCAAGGCTGTTTCTAATCCCTGTCTGCTGATCATCCTAACCAGATGATAGGGGGTAACATTTTTAAGTATTTTGCCTAAGTAAAAAGAATGATAAAACATGATCTTCTCTGAGCTGGACAGTAGTTCATACTGTGAATCATCAAACCCACTTGTCTGTTATTTCTCCCTGATTTTATGAAGGTATCTTTATGATACAAGATTATGAGCTGGAGACCCAGGATCTGGGTTTCCTGAGGTGAACCATTTTGCCTCAGTAACGACCAAGAGATCCTTTTGCCCAGAACTTCTTCGTATCTTGGTTTTTTACTGTTCCCATCTTCATCTGTTGGTTGGAGACTGATATACCTTCTCCCCCACACCCCTCTTTTTTTTCCTCAGGATCAGTGGTTGTTTTGTGTTTGCATATCTTAGTCTTTTTGGGCCCAGCTGTAGTTCCTGTCTGTGTATTTGGCTCAGATTCACTTGGCTGTTTTCTTCTCCAAAACTCATGTTTAATATTTCTTCACATTTAGTTTTTTAAAAAAAGAAACACTTCTGTTGTTCTCCCCATTTGTTTTATTTCAGTTGCTGAAATAAACATGGCATAGTGCTTATATGAAGAAAATGTCCATAAAGGTGGTGGGTTCTGTTAGGAATATACTGTCGGAGTGCAAAAGCATTCAAGTGATCCAGGCACACTCCACCAGAAGTTGGGTGTCATTCCAGTATGTGTGGGATGATTACTTGAAGTTCTGTTCACACCTTCACCAAACGATAGGTCATCTTGGAGGCTCCCTGAAACAATACCAACCTTGGCAGAATGTCTTTTTCTAAGACCACTCCAAGATCCTCTACTAGACTGAAGTTTCCCATAGTGTGAATTTGCATTCAGGTAAGCACTCAAAAGTGAGAGAAGGTTTTCTCTATAACCTGAAGAGCTGTTGTCTCTTAAACATTTACTAACTTCCTTACCAACTTCTTTCTAGTAGGAATTGAATTTATTAGGGTGTATACTACCCTTTTGAGGTCATACATCTACCACAAGGTAGGGCAGGGTATGATATGCTCTTTTTGCAAAATGAATGCCATTTTGATGGAATAGATGTCTGCATGCCAGCACATCTCAAAGAACTGCAACTGCACTGTATTCTATATTTTTTTCGAAGAAAAGGAATGACGTTAATGGAGAGTGTGATCATCATAAAAGAACATTTTTTGCCTTGTTTTTACTATTGTTGCTTATAAGCTTGGTTTAATATAGATTAGATCATTGTGATTTAAGGAGACAATGTTCCATCTCTTCATTCTTTCTCTAACATTGCCAACTTTAATATAGAATCATTAATTTATACATGAAGATGTAGGTTGTACATTGGAATTATGATAGTCTCAGGTGAAGAGTGTTGATTTGATTTTGTGGCCAATACACTTGTCTTTTAATAAAACTTGCTACGTACTATTTTTATTTATATGCACACTTTGACAGATGGTTAATAACACCTGAGAAAATGTTGTTAGGAAACAACATGATATGTTAAGAATAATCCAAATATAATGTTAAAAGCTTTTTTTTTAAAAATATTCTCTTGTCTTTATAAGAGCAAATCTACAAGGTCACATTTTACTAGGAGATGGAATTTAAGGTAACATGAAGATATTTAGGGCACGAATTATAGTGAACCTCAAGATCTGTTCTTTAGTCTGCTTTATTAAGTTACGAAGAGCCCAAATCATTTGTCAGTTGTCACTCCACAGGGGCAAATGGGCCCCAAGACCATTTGATGCAGAAAAATATTAAAATAATGTTGGATTTACAATAAATGATGTCTCTATGAGATAAGAATACTATATTAATGACATATATGGGTAATGCGTCTATTAAAAGGCTTATGAATTGCTAGAGGTCATACTGAGAAACATGTTTTTTCATTCTTATCTAGACAGTTTTGAAAGAGGGAGATTAAGAGCTGAACTGAGATATTTGAGTTAAAATTATGAACATACTTCACCTGCTATTTATTATTGAGAAAGTTAGAGGAGAAAGAATCTGTGTCATAGAGCATAGGTTTTAGCATGGTTTTATTAGAAATACAACATTTGAAACTTTGTTGTTTCCCCCTTCTAAGGGGAGAACACTATTTTTAGTAATATTCAGACTAAGATAAATGACTAGTTGCTTTAGACTATTTCTTATCTTTGTGATAGTATCACTATAATGTTTTACCATAGGTAAAATACAAAATAATCAGAAGGGAATGCTAGTTTAAGAGGGAAGGGGAGGGGTGGAGCAGGGGATCTGGTTTTCCCTAGCAGTTGTGGGAAGAGAGACGTCTGTGTTCCAGGGGCATGTGCCTAGAGAGAAATGGAAAATGTTAAGTCTCCTGGAGGCCAAAGTAGATCAAAGTTACCTAACCACTTTGAGACTCAGTCTTGTGGTTTTAGGGATCTTACGGCTTTTTTGGTATGTTTGAAAAAGAGGAGTTGTCATTCCTCCTCTAACCTGTGCAAATAATCATCAGGAACTTTGATCACTGCAAAGACCGTAGTGTACTCCTTCAGATGAAAGACATCTGATGGCGATTAAAGTATGTATCTTGTTTATACTTTTTCTATTCATTTTTCCTGTATTTTTCTCTGGTCTTTCAGGAGTCTTTGTGGCACTTTTCCTCGGTCACTATATGTGGAATTTACCCTTGCCTCTAATCAAAGGTTTATATCAAAGAGGGTCTAAAGACATTTCCTCAGGAAGTGGTCTGGAGTGGGTGGAGACGAATGGGCTTTTACCCAGTCCTTGATTTTTTTCATTCAGCTTTGCTTTTGGTACATCCTTCTTCCATCCTTCGCTAGGCAGTGGCACACTGGTTAGTGTAACACTTCATTTTTATAGCCAGTAGACAATCTGTGCTTTTCACAGGAGCATCTGTGCAGCCAACTCCTGGCAAAAGTGTTGAAATGCTACAGACTGCCTCATAAATTTGGTAGGGAAGAGTGCAATAACAGCTATGTGTGTGCTTCCAACAACAGCATTGTACTGCTTAATTTTGTGTGATAGAGCACCAGACAACATCAGGAGAATGCATGGAATATAAGTGTTGAACTTTTTTACTACTTATTGCAGAGATCAGAATTCGAAATAAAATTTTCTGCTAAGAGAACTGCTACATGTTTTGATGTTTAGGGCTTATTTTATTGTTTTCAAAGGTACTGTTACTATGAAATAGTAATACTGTTCTATGAAAGAGAAAGGGAGAAGTTATAATGCATTTAAATCATAGGGTCATCGGAAATGTTCAATGTGTGTAATCACTTAACGAAGTGACAGATGGAATGTTAATATTTTAGTGCTCTCTAGATACATGTCTAATTCACAATTCATAGTTTTTGTGCTTTAAAGATCTAAACCAACGACTTAGCTCATTATAAAGATGTGGGGTGGAAGGGTAGTGTGTCAGGCTGTATGTTTTGGTAAGTAGGCTAAAGTGAAGGTTTCAGTGGTAGATCTGCTTTCGCTCTGGCACTGGCTATACTGTAAGGCAAAATGTTTTCATAAACTTAGAAGTATTTAAAGTATCCAGGTTTTGAGCCATTTGTCCACATTAAAAATAACTTGCTATTCATGTTCAATGGTTTTCTTGTTGGACAATGTAAGGGGGCTTGCCGCAACAGATGCAACAGATTATAAGACGACTGCAAGTATAATAATTACAGCATGGAATAGACTTTGCTGGCAGATAGAAGAACATAGCACTCTCTTTAATCATAGTGCTTCCCATAGTGTGGGTGGCCACGGGCTGCAGACATTTCAGTCAATCCCTTCTCCATGCAGCAGTGGTTGTAAAACAGAGCTGAAGTAAACAGCACTCCACAGACTTTTAGGGGTTTTTAATTTTGAGAAAGTATAGCTTCCCTTCGCCCCTCCTTTTGGCTGCTTGCTTCTGTCAGCCGTAACCATACAGGTCATGCTTCCTACCAAATCAGTTCTGCTTGAAGTAAATAGTATATAATGTAATATATATATAGACTCTTCAAAAAGTAGTTTGGTGTGTTTTGGTTTTTTTTTTGTTAAAATATATGTTACTTCAAAACCTGAATGTTTTGTTGTTTTTTGGCAATAGGAAGTAAACTCTGCACTTATATTAAGTGCTCTATAATGTTTAATCGCTTTTTAAAAGCCTTTCATCTTTGTTGTTTTCATTCTCCCAATTTTTTTTGCTTCAATGCTCAGTGTTATTTTACTGTTTCTCCAAAATGTTTTACTGTTGCTCTAGCCATTAGCACAGCACTTTTCCTCCAACCAAAATGAAGATTTTTTTTTTTTTTTTTTTTTTTTTAACCCGGCAGCCAGTTTACTGCTTTGGAAGCTGATTTCACCTCCTTCATGTTTGACATATACTTGTCTGGAATCTTGAGTTTCATGAAATAGATTTAAATGGCTAAACTTAGTGTCATGCAAATACTTACACAGCATTTACAGGCCTTTTTGGAGTATGTAAATCAGCTGCAGTTGAGGACAGATGCTGTAATTCTGTTATATAAGTGTATGGGCATGAAAGGATACATTTTGATGAGTTTTTAGATTGTATTTAAGCATATGTGGAATTAAGTATGTTAAATGAGCTTGAAAGAAATGTCTTAACTTTCACTGGGTAACTGATAGTTGAAAGTCAATTTTTCTTTGAATCAAAACAGAAAGCGAAAGACTGTTAAATGAGATATATGCACGCTTTTAAGACGTGACATCATTAATTAGAGCCCAATGACTCAATGAACTCCTAATGTGATATGGGACCTTTCAACTTTTAAATTACTGGTTAAAATTCAGTTTTGAGAACCAAGTCTGCTTGCTTTGCAGTGTGTCCTGAGGGAGTAATGAGTGATAAAGGCACTTTTCTCAGTCCTTTGTGTGATTTGTTTGTGTACCGGGTACCAACCAGGAAAGGGAGACGAGCTCCTCAGAGCTGCTGGCCCTCTTTGTTCCTGTCCCTGGTGTGTACGTCCTGTGCATACACAAAAATACGTGGGCCAGAGATGGTGTGATTTCAGAACCATTGTTTAACATTTTTGTCCAGCTGTACCACCTATTGAAGCGTGTGTGACTATGCTGGGTACACACCTAGGGAAACCCACTTCTCACAGCAATACTTGCTTAAGATTTGACACATCTGCCTCTTAAACTTTCTAATACACAGTTCTACCGCTAGTAGGTTAAAAAGCAAGATTCTTAGGTATGGTTAGAGTGGGTTGCTTCTGGCGGAGGGGGAAAATTGCAGTGGAAACTGGAGTTGACCGATGAATCGAAGATGTGTAAGTAGTTGCTACAGTGATAGTATATTTTATTCATAAAGGACAGGAGGGTGATTGAAGGTGTTAAGAGATACTCATACAAGAGATTGGGGCTGGCTCTTTTTAATGTAGTGAGAGAACATTTAAGAATGAAGACGGGTTTTCATACACAGCACATAATCAATTTCCTATGCTTATTGTCCTGAAGTTTTACTGAGTTCACTGCCAGTATTATTTTGTTGTTGTTGTTCTTTCAGTTTTTGTAAAGTCAACTGGAGGGAGTTTTTGGTCGTTTCTAACCTATTGAAGATTATACATCTAAATTGTTAGCCTTCTCATTAACCCCTTTGTGAATCAACTTTCTAAGCTGATTTGGACCTTCTCTAGTCACCTATAGATAATTGCATTGGTAGGATATAAGAGAATTTGCAATGTTTGCAAATTTGCAAGTATTACCATATTCTTGTGGTTAAAAATAGTATCATAATATGAATGGGCTGGGGGAACACAGACCTCTCTTCTTCTTTTTCAAATAGATAATGCTTTAACAATGCCAAGCTAACATGAATATAAATAATTTCTTGGCTTCTGGGCCAAAATAAACAAAAGCTAAGTATCTCAAAGAACAAATGAGAAACTAAGGATTTTGCTTTCCTGCAAGGCTGCTCAAGCTTTAACAGCAAGTGTCACAATTTGCTAGCCAGCTGACATTTCTCAGAGCATTTTAGTAGTGCCAGGTGGCTCTAGTAAAGAATAATGTTTTGTTACTGACAAACAAAAAGAGGTCTCTATTTGAAGAAATTCTACTGACATTAGGTATTTTTGCTCAGCCTAATATAATTAGTTACCAGCAGTTGTTGCATCACCATTATAGATGTATTTTGTGCTTTTTTGCTAAAAAGTTAAGTGAACATTTTTCTCCCCTTAAACTTTTAACAGCTTGATACTTATGAAGTCCAAAACCAAGTGATTAAAAGTAATTTCTCCTGAATATCATCCTAGGTTAGGTGATCTTTGGGTATTTGCAATGTGCACCTATTGGAAATACAAAAATCTGACATTGGGCACATACATTTATTGAAAAAAGAATAAGTTTGGGATTAGCTTTTTTCTAGAAATTACTAAACTCACAGTTTTAGACTAAAACTGAAACAATTTTATGATGCATCCACTCTTTCTAAACTTAAATTTATTTATCCCTCTTTTCCACATAATTTTTTTGTGGATTTAAGGAATTCTTCTGTGGGAAGCTTGCATTTTGGCTTTTGAAAATTGTGGAGGGAAGAGGGAAATTAATTCTAAATCTCTGGCTAGTTAAACTAGAGGGCTTTAAAAAGAAAAAAGATTTACGGTTGACTCTGGTAAAGCTATTGAATTTCCTTTTGTAAGTTAGTGTAAATGTGTGTTTTATTTCAGCAGCAAAAGTCTCCCCTTTTTTAATACAAAGAGTAATAGCATTTTCTAGGTGGGTGTTTCTTAAAGAGAGAGGAGAAAGAAAAGAGAAGGAGATTTGAAACAGCTTTTCCTGTCTGAGGCCAGGAGTAGACTCAAAGCTTGCCAGCCCCACAATTCTTTAGCTTCTTTCTTATGATTTCCAAGGGTTTTGTTAGTGACTTGCAGATGGAGCTTAGGCTTTGGAACTCATCCATTGAAAAGTTGTGTGGTCTTAGCCACAGTAGTAGTGCAACATGTTTTTCCTATACTAGTTTCGCAGAAGTTAACTGAGCTTGAATTGGTGAGGGAACAACAATGCAGCTTCCCCCCTCCTCCCTTCCCATAAATTTCTTTGCTGCATATTGTTTGGAAATTAGGATCAGGTTCATTTTGAATTGTATGGAAGTATGTAACATTTTTCTTCCATTTTAAGAAACAGAGGTAGAATATGAGCTTATTCTTTTTAATAGGCTACATGTACCAGCAAGATTAACACAATTCATAGTATACATTAATTTCTAAAGAAAAAACATATTGGTCTGAATGGGGTTTTGAGTTTTTTTCAGTTAGGTTTTTCTAGTAGGTGTTCATGGTCCTTTTGTTTATTTTTGCCATTACTACTTTTTTTAAAAAAGCAAATTGCAATTACAGTTGTGGAAGCAAAGTTAAGGAAGTTGGCCTAAGGTAAGAGCACTTGAGCAGGCTTACTGCAAACACTGACTGAAGGTGAGCCTGCTTACATGCTTCAAGGACAGAACAGGGTGAAGGGCTCTGTTGCATCAGATACGGTGTGGAGAACTTAATAGAATCTGTTTTCCTTTTGGGAATATGTGAAAAGCAATGAAGTCTGTGCATCTGGCAACGTGAATTTTGTGAAAGAACAGTATTATTCCCCGATATTTTTTTTAACTCTAAAGTAATACTAACTCAGTCTAGTCATTTATCTACAGATTTTCTGTAACTTGATCACATGCTTAAATAGCAAGACCCTTGTCCCTGTAGGAGTGTTTAGTAGAATAATTTGTTTACCAGCAACTAGTCTCTCATGGTTATCAATGGGGATTTAGATGTGGGCAGATGTCAGATTGTCATTCCAAGTGAATAAGGAGAAAAATGAGAAGCTCCAATAAATCTTAAACATGTACTTGTGGCCAACAATTTTATTTAATATGCTGGTATAGAATTTAGCTAATGAAAACCATCCCATAAATGCAAAGAATGTGTATCCATAAACTGTGCTGAAACAAAAAAACCTTCCTGACAGTAAGTGTCAGAAAGAAATGTGGGAAGAAAACCCCTCCCCACCCTATACTTAGGCGCTTTGGCCCTGATCCAGTAAATTACTGAAGAATATTTTAAGCTTTCTTAAAGTTAAGTTGAAACTGAAGTGATTTCTTTGTGCAAAACCTCTCAGTGGTTACTGGAATAGACTCAGTTTGGTAAAGTGGGAGGTTGGTGTAGACTAGCTAATCATTGAAATATATGTGTGTGCGTAGTATAACATTTCGTCTATTTGAAATGTGTTTTAAACCATTTTAGTTTTAAAGCAGAAATTGGAGATTTTGATTAGGTTATCGATGGTAAGTAGTTAAAGAAATTTTTTTTAGTAGCTTATAAAATACACTCTCACATACTGATGTTAACTGAGTTGTTAATTAAGTTGTTAACAAACATATGCCATATAATTTCCCCTAATTTATACACTGAGATTTTTATAAAATATTGAGAAAACAAAATTGTTTAGAGTAAAACAGTACTTTGAAAGCTATGTTATGTTTAAATCTGTATGATGTTTTACTACCTTCTTTTCTTTTACATTTTGGTTTTGGTTTGTGGAAAACTAATTTTCTGTCTTTTCCTGGAACTAAGGAGCAAGTGAGCAGGAGGTCTGGTAAGCAAAATTAAAAGTCACAGACTTTGTTATGATTGGATAAGCGTGTGGAAATAATATGAATTGTGTTATGTCAGCATCCTACTCACAGAACTGGTTTCATAAACAGTGTTGAGACAGTCTCTGAATGAGCATGCTGCCTTCTCATTTACAGACTTAGCCACTACAATTCTCCAGAACTGGCTGTTTAGTTCATAGTGAAAAGGTTCTAAAAATACTAGACCTGTTTGTGTTTTATTGTTGATCATTTAATCTAGAAGGTATGGGACACAATACAACTCTTAAGCCTTCAGGCAGAATTTCTAAGAAAATACTGCTAAAAAATATCTGGAGGAATTTGGTTTGGACTGAGCTGCTGAAAACTAGCAAACAAACAAATTAATTTGCATTTAAACAAATCAAAGCAATGTGTATTCCTTGCTTTCTGAGGACTCTGTTTAAATAATTTAGGAATTAATTTGGGATGTTAGAATCCTACCTATTTAAAGAAAGAAATAGTACCTATTGTATAGCTTTTTTTAAAATATCTGGAGGAATTTGGTTTGGACTGAGCTGCTGAAAACTAGCAAACAAACAAATTAATTTGCATTTAAACAAATCAAAGCAATGTGTATTCCTTGCTTTCTGAGGACTCTGTTTAAATAATTTAGGAATTAATTTGGGATGTTAGAATCCTACCTATTTAAAGAAAGAAATAGTACCTATTGTATAGCTTTTTTTTTTTTTTTAAGTAATGATTGGAAATCATATTATCTAATTTGTCATTAATGTTGTAATGGATTACACAGGTTTGAAGTATTTTTAAAGCCAGGTTGAAAATAGAATTTGATCTCTTGTCTTCTAGACCTGTGTTGAAAGCAATGGGCCATCTTACTGTACAGGAAACACCTAAGACAGATGCTTGAAATCATTGCCATACAAAAAATACTTATTCCAAAATCTGATAAAATACAAAGAGGAAATAGCACTTACTTCTAATGCTTCCTCTGAATAAGATTTAGTTCTTCTTATACCTGCTTTTTCTTAGCAGAGCTGAGGAAATCTGTTTCCTGTCGAAGCAGATGGAAAGGTCAGAAATAAACCTGTTACTTGACCAGATTTCAGAAATTTACCCTTGGGTATCCATGTTGTATGAATTCCAACAAATTCACATAGATCATAACTTTCAGCAAAATGTCATTGAATGATCTCTTCTCAAAAAATAATGGCACTCTGTGTTTCAAGGAGAATATACTAAAGAGAAATATCCTTTAGGATAAATGATAGATCCTTCTGTTCCATCCTGCTCTACCTGTCACTTTGACCGACTCATCCAAGTTGGCAAAAATTGCCCAGTAGTGTCACTGGGAAGTCCTAATCAGTATGAGGTTTGAATGGCTCATCCCAGTGAAACCATCCATCTCCTCTTTCCAAAATATATTGCCCCTGTTGATTTGCACATCTGCTTCTGAGGACATTCAGAATCATAAATACTTTGGAGAGAGTGTGTTGAGAAGTTTCCAGAAACAAACTGGTTTACCTGGTTCCCCTGGAATGTCTTTGAAACTGTGTCATAAATTCCAGGACAGTAGCTACACAAATACAGTTACTAGTATAAAACTTGTCATGTGGTCCTGTAATAAAAATCTAGTGCTATTTCTGTGTTGATGTCTAGTTTCAGAGGTAATTGTGCCTTTAATTCAGGCTTCTGTATTTTTCCCCATCGACATGAGCAGGAAGGTACTTTCTCTTACAGAAAGAAGGGGAAAAAGGCTTCAGAGCTTTTGGATCCCTACTTAGTAAAGGCAATACCAGAAGACTAAAGCACCTCCTCCCCCTTTCTGGAGTTGTGGACACTAGCTGAGTTGGTATCTGCCCAGTGCTGTGCTGCTTATCTCAGTGGAGGGGCAAATTCTGTTCCAGGAAAATAATTTCCAGGCTTTCATAGACGCATGTGCTCCAGGAGATGGTTGTCTCTGAGAAACAAACTTCATGGAGTAATTCAACAAATCCCTTGTAGCACATGGAAATCAGCCTTTTATTTAAAGAGGAGTATCAAAAGAGTTTGCTTAGCTTAATTAGAAGTGATACATAGGAAAAGTCTTTCAGTTGCTTAGTCCTCTTCAGATACAGGTGGACGGTAAGCAGGGAACGTAGTGACTTGTTTTCTCCATTTGTATTCTCAGAAGTCTTTAGTTTCAAGTCTATTGTCGTTCCTTCCATTTTCCCTGAGTGAATTAATAAGGGACAGCCTTATAGCCAATCTATAAATCAGAGGAGGAAATGTTAAATCAGGCCTCCTCCACTACAAAACCTGGTAGATATGAAGCACTGTGTTTACACTGGTAAAGTAAATGATTTTATGTCTTCATGCAAATGGTCCTAGGATTATCTGCCTGTTAAGGATATTAGAAATCTCTGTGCAGCAGTGGATGTTAAATTGAGTTAGCTAGAATATTACTCAGTATAAATTGCATCAATAAAATAAAGCCACTGGCAAGGTTGTTCAAGGAAGTTGGTCAGGGCTTTATGAAAATTCATTAATTCAATTTCAGGCTGAAAGGGATTATGTCACAGAACTTTAATCCAAGGCCATGGGGATGGATGCATTCTCTTGCAACTAGAACCAAGGTGGTTTCCTTCCTGCTTCCTGCTTAACCAATGGTGAGGGAAATCAAGAAAGAAGTAATTGCTGATATCACAGTATGCCTGACTACTGTTCATTTTCCAGAATCATGACACCTTGTTATTTTTCCTTTTGAATGCAGCACTTCAGCCACAGACTTGTCTATTTTCTGGCTTGTAGAATATGGCATTAGTGGATTATGCAGTGAGTGGTAATTGATTTACTGCCAGAAATAACTGACGATTATATAGATCTCAAATCGTCTACTTTGCTGGAGTAGGCTAGGATTCATGACTGAGATCATCAATACAGGAATGCATTTAGTATTGACAACTTTCCCATCATGTTCTTGAATACCTTCTATTGGGTTTGAAATGATTCCTTAAAAGTCATTAGTCTTAAATTACTGGTCTCTCTGACCCCAGGAATCCACACTATGGCTGTATAAAATGTTATGTTTTTTTCTTTTCCACAGTGCTTGCGGGGGGCTTCGTAATGCAATAATGGAACGTATTACTAGTTTTGAATATTTCTATACCATCCTGTAAGAACATCGGTGAGAAAATCTCCTGAAACCTTCTAGAGGTGAGAAAATCCTGAAACCTTCTAGATTTCTCTATAGTATTTTCTGACAGAGGTGATTTCAAAAGTGAAAGGAGAAACATATACATATAAGAAAACATTGTTTTATACTCGATCTCAGAGCTGGTTCTAACCAAGTTCTGCAGTATGATGTGAAATAACTACTGATACAGTCCCTTTAGGTCTGGGAATTACTGGAATTTAAACATTGTGAACTTTGAAGCTTGAGGTAAAACCAACAGTTTTCACTGCTATTTAGTTAAAAATTAGCCATTTCTGGTTTACACTGTATTTTTGATGATCAAGTTAATGATATATAGGATGAAAGAGGATGGACAAATATAATAAGAAAATAATTACCTGATGATCTTTTTGTTCTCAGTTTGTCTCTTTAGAAATTATCTCTTGGAATGGTTTGCTTGTTTTATCTTTCCATGTTCTAACTGGAAAATTGGGTTGCTTGCAACAGCTGAGTTTGCCTTATCCAGCTTACCTGCTAAGTAGCTGGAAAAATCATATGAAAAAAATAATTGCTTTTAGTTGGAGGTTATTAGGTATAAGCTTTATTTCTGGCCATTATACTACCCCTTCCACACCATTTGTGTACTTACACGTAAGTGTACTGTTACAAGAGGATTATGCGATAGAACAGCTGAAAGCATCTTGTTTTCAGGAAACAGTTTGCCTTACACAAATCATAGAATCATGGAATGGTTTGGGTCGGAAGGGACGTTTAACTAGTCCAACCCCTCTGCCGTGGGCAGGGACATGTTTCACTAGATCCGGTTGCTCAAAGCCCTATCCAACCTGACCTTGAACACTTCCAGGGATGGAGCATCCACAACTTCTCTGGGAAGTTCTTGTTCCAGCGTCTCTGGCTTTCTGGGCTGCAAGCGCACACTGCTGGCTCATGTCCAGCTTTTCATCCACCAGTACCCCCAAGTCCTTCTCGGCAGGGCTGCTCTCAATCCCTTCATCCCCCAGCCTGTATTGATACCAGGGGTTGCCCTGACCCAGGTGCAGGACCCTGCACTTGGCCTTGTTAAACCTCATGAGCTTCATACAGGCCCACTTCTCGAGCTTGTGCAGGTCCCTCTGGATGGCATCCCGTCCCTCTGGCGCGTCGACCGCACCACTCAGCTTGGTGTCATCTGCAAACTTGCGGAGGGTGCACTCGATCCCACTGTCTAAGTCATTGATGAAGATATTAAACAGTACAGGTCCCAGTATGGACCCCTGCGGGCATTACTGGTTTCCACTTGGACATTGAGCTATTGGCTAACACTTTAGACACAGCTGTCTAGCCAGTTCCTTATCCATCTGATAGTCCATTCGTCAAATGTAAGAGTGAATCGTCAATATTTACTTTTCTTTCAGACAGCTCTCTGCTAATGCAATATATAGTAGTAAAATAATTATCACTTACAACCAGAATTATGTACAGTAAATGAGCTACATTTTCTAGAGAGAAGGAGAACTTTCTGGACATGTTTTGGACCAAAGAAAGCATTTAAACCTTAAAAGATAAATGCTTTAAATTATTGTTACCAAATTTCTTGTCTTTGTTGCACATAGGTATATCTCAGGCTTTGCACTGGCAATAGCATCTGTAAAATGAAATATATAAGACATAGAGCTGAATTCCAAATGTTTTTCACCTTTAATACATACCTTTCTTTCATACATACCTAATACCTCCTTTCATCTTGACTACAGTATCTCCTTACCACTGTTTCCCTTGCCCCCTTCTGGCTGTTCAGAGGTTTTGTGTGTTCCAAAAAAATAACTGACGTGATCTGTAAAATCCTAGCATGGATGTAGTAAAGTGCTCAGAAAAGGAAAAACAAACAAAAAACCAACCAACCAAACAAAAAACCCAGGAAAGTGTTGCAGGCCATATGCAGGCTCTGATGAAGTGTAGTAATTTTGTCTTGTCTTTTCCTCTATTAACTGGTTACACAAGGGTAGGGGGAAAGTAATTTTGAAAGTACTCTTCACATAAAGACTGATTAGTTTTATCCTTAGGAAAATTGTGGTTACAGAGAAGGTCACTAGGTAATATATTTTGTACTGTTAAAGGTGAATATATGGGATTTTAAGCCACTCCCTCATTTAGCTGTCATTAAGTGCCATGTCAACCTGTCAAATCCTTTTCATAGCTCTTTATGTTTGTTCTTCTCACTAGTGAAGCTTTTTGCAAGTCTTTCACTGAACAATCCAACAAACTATACTTTTGAAGTGCCCCTCCTTACCTCTAGCAAAAGTGGCATCCCAGGTTTGTTGTTGCTAACTCCTCCTTTATTTTGTTTTCAACTTGCAGTCTGATCCCTTGTTCTACTTGGCAAACCATCCTATTTTGTAGGAACTACTTGTCTGAACCCTTAATAGTGTTCTGAAAACAAATTTTAACTTTAGTAATAGTTGCAAAGGACCATAAAAATATGTATGGTTCCATATTAATAAATTGATTAAGGGTTGTTTGGAGTTTGTACTGTTTAATAGATTTTAGCCTTCACTTTTGACAGATTTAGATGCTTGTACATTTTGAAAATCCACCTTTTTATGTCTTTTTCTTAAGAATGCAAAAGTTGCATGTAAATTACTTTTTTGAAACTGTGTTGCCACTGTGTTGCATTTTCCTTCCTCAGTTTTAGGGAAGTCACTAGATGGCGGTAAAACAGCAGCTTCTCCTGTTGAGGGCTATATTTAGGAAAAGGTTTGCAATGAAAGAAAAGGATATTTAGGCATTTATCATAAGTCTGCAAGGTAGTAAAATAATCCTAAACAAAAGTACAATAAATAAGGTGTCCCAAATGCTTGTTACTTATTTTGATAGTAGTGAATTTTCTTAGACCTCTGGTGTGCTTCTCCTGATCCTATCTTCTCTCTCACATTAATCAGACATGGCATACATGGAAACATCTAATTCCAGGACTTCTGAAGCAGTTGCTTAGGGATGTTCAACAAAAGTGTGCACAAATACTTGGTTTGGATTTGAAAGCAGAAAATGAGCTAACTGATTTTTATCTTTTTAGTCTCGAATCTTTCATCAGATCCCTCTTTTAAAAAGAATATGTAGAGTGAAACCGCTAAGACCATGGAAGTCACAGAGCTTTCATCTGAACTTTCCTTTTAATTACATATTTTTAAAATGAAGGTCTTTTTCAGTGTTTGCTAATCCTGACCCTCTGTTACAAAAGGTTTTATACTTATTGCCATACGAAGTGTAATTTAGTTTATACTTTAAGAGTCAATGATATATAAAGCCCTGAAATGAACTCTGGAAGGGGAATGTAGGTGTTGTTATATCAGCATGTAGCAATAGAGGACAGGAAGAAAAGAAAACTGTAACAAAGTCAGAGCAGATCATTTGATAAGCAACATAAAACTACCTCTGCTCAGTTATGACAGCGGGATGCAAAAACCTGCTGAAGATTTCACACAACAGTTTTCATAAATGAGTTCAATTGGGAAGGTGCTGGGGTGTAAGATCTGTCTAAAAGACAGCAGAGCTGTAGTATAGGGCTGAAAAACTGGGAAAGCATGAAACCAGAGTACTATGTTCAAAGTCTTCAATATGTGCCTGCGGAACCAGTGTATCAAATGTGTTAATCTGACTTTACCCTGAATCTATCATCAAAGGATTGTTTTGATTTTTATATGATGTATTAAAAAGGTTTTATTAAATGTGACTTAAAGCATTCCGTAATGAAATTGGTAGAGAAGTAAATGTCAAACTAAAATTTTATCATTATCATTTCAAGATAATGAGTAAAAACTTAAGCAAATTAAATTATGAAGCCAGACCCTGAATCCCGTCAAAAATACTGGGGCCTTTTGAAGGAGTGATACGGAAAAGTAAATGTTAACTTTGTGCTTTCTCTTCTTGATCATGGTACTGATCAAGACTACAGGTGAGGTTTTTTTCAGTGTAGCAACGTGACTACTGCTATCCAGATGATATCAGACTGAAATGGCTCCCAGAGAACTGAAACCTACCTAAGATCTGTCCGGTTTTGACATGGGTGGCCTCCATTGCTATTGCACAACTGCTGAAATTGTGCGGTGTGTGAACCTACGTTTGATTGTAGAGCTGAAGCATTTTCCTGATGGAAAAACGGGAAAAGGCTGATGGGAGCTGCCTGCTCTTCTGTATTGATGGTGTAAAATGGCCACAACCAATTAAAAGATCTTACCTCAGATATAGTTCAATAGCAGTCAGTTCTTTTTACACAGCATGTTGTAGCCTAATACTTTTTTTATTGCCCTTCCGTTGATTTCTCACAGAGTTTGCTGTGCCATCTCCTTTCTTCTTCTAAGTGGGAAAGTAATGAGGCTGAAACCAGTACATTCATATCAACTCTTGGCTACACATCAGCAGATTATTATTGTCACTTAGTTAAAAACGTAAGTATTTTGTGCAATTGATACTTTGTTAATAATAAATCACCAGTTTATAAGCACATACATGGAGCTGTCATTGTTATAAGGAACATGAACTGAACTTTGTTTATCTTTTCTTACCTCAGTTACTTTTATAGCCTTTTAAGGGAAAAAATGAAGTGGGAGATCTCTGGACAAATGAGAAAATATTTTATTAGATTATACTGTAATAGATGTTCAGAAAAACAAAATTCCTGTTGCTGTTGTGTTATAATGAAAAATGTCTGCCCTATCATTAATTTTTTTCCCTGTGAAGTTTAAATTACATATATTATTTTGCGTATTAGAACGTAACTTTTGGAACGTTTTCTTTGACTGTATGCACTGCATGAGCCCTAAATGTCAGTAAAAGTGTTTTTTACATTTAATATATAAAAATAATGGGAATAATATTTCATAATATGTTGACTTAAATTAGATAAAGCATACAAAAATTATTAGTAGTGCTCTTCTGAAAGTTTTGCCTCAACTATTGGGGAAGCAGAGCTAAAATAAATAGCTTCCTAGTTTTCAGATGTGGAAGGTATATAATGTGCATTCAAAAACCGTTTCGCAGCATAGTTTATTCAGTGACCTGGACAGCTTTAATTTGGCACCAATAATTAAAACATTAAAAAATCGAACTGAGTGAACAGAGAAAGTTATTAACCTCCACAGTACGTCAATCACACAGTGAACCATGCAACTAATATCTGCTTATTTGTAGTATGTGTAATTTATATTTTATTTTATTTTATTTAACAGATGGTCTTTTCGTTAGTAACAGAACTCAGAGGAAATCAGTTCAATGGACTTAACATTCAGGGGAGGTAGGTGTTATCTAAACATAATTGATGTTTTGGTTTGGATCATTATAGTTCATATATTCATATAGTTCAGGACCTTTTCACAGTCTTGGGCAACTTAGGCTTCAGCTGGAAAGTTTTTGATATATATGTAGATAATTTCAGGTGTGGACAAGCTTGTTCAGTTGTGCTTCACATAAGAGTTTATACTTAACCTGAGAGTCATAGAATGGTTTGGGTTCGAAGGGAGCTTCAAAGATCATCTAGTCCAACCCCCTGCCACAGGCAGGGACATCTTTCACTAGATCAGGTTGCTCAAAGTCCTGTCCAACCTGACCTGGAATGTATCCAGGGATGGGGCATCCACCACCTCTCTGGGCAACCTCTTCCAGTGTCTCGCCACCCTCGTTATAAAGAATTTCTTCTTTATATCTTATCTAAATCTACCCTCTTTCAGTTTAAAACCGTTGCCCCTTGTCTGTCATGACAGGCCCTGGTAAAAAGTCTCTCTCTGTCTTTCTTGTAAGATCCCTTTATGTATTGAAAGGTGGCAATAAGGTCTCCCTGGAGCCTTCTCTTCTCTAGGCTGAACAACCCCAACTCTCTCAGCCTTTCTTCATAGGAGAGGTGTTCCATCCCCCTGATCATTTTCATGGCCCTCGTCTGGACCCGCTCCAACAGGTCTGTGTCTTTCTTATGCTGAGGGCTCCAGAGCTGGACACAGTACTCCAGGTGGGGTCTCACCAGCGCAGAGCAGAGGGGCAGAATCTCCTCCCTCAACCTGCTGGCCATACTTTTTGTTATGCAGCCCAGGATACGATTGGCCTTCTGGGCTGTGAGTGCACACTGCTGGCTATGTCCAATTTTTCTTCCCCCAGTACCCCCATGTCCTTCTCTGCAGGGCTGCTCTCAATCCCTTCATCCCCCAGTCTGTATTGATACTGGGGATTGCCCTGACCCAGGTGCAGGACCTTGCACTTGGCCTTGTTGAACCTCATGAACTTCATAATTATAATGTTGGCTGCTATATGTGTCCTTATAATGAAAGTTAAATGGCAGTTACAATGAGAAAAAGCAAAAAAATTTTTTCCAAAGTAGTTTTTCTCCCTGTTTGTGTGAGTGATAGTTTAATATGACAGAATAGTGGTTACTTTGCACTTGTTATTAATGATAAAAATTTGTCCACGCTTATTTAAAGAACCTCTCATTTTCCTTCCATTAGTTCCTTGATCTGATACCAAACAGTACTGTGGCAATACTGCGTGTTTCACATACAACTATTTTATATATACCGAAGCTCATAGTATTTCCACCCTTTAACTGCTTCTTTGGCCTGGTTTTCTAAGGATGAAAGTCTGAGAAAGTGGGTGGGAAGGAAATTGATGTGCTCTGGCCAGATCTCCAGTCCAGATTATCAGATGCTAATAATCACCTTGCAACTTTGTGTGGGGTGTTTCTACATATCTAGGTGCAGTCATTGAGAATAATCATGTTCTTCATCGACACTACATAAATACAGTGAATTAAGCCAAAATCTGTGACCATAAAAAAGGGAATACGTTTGCTTAATGCTACTGTTGTCACTATTTTTGACATGATCAAGTCTTTTCACTGTGTAATTTGTGCCTTTCCACTGACAAATGCAGATCATAGTCTTTTGTCAATACTTAAAAATTATCGTATTTGGATACGTCAGTAGATCCTTTTGATTGGATCTAAATTAAGTGTATTCCAGCTAGAAAACCAAAGCAAAAATAAGGATAGGTATTTTAATATAGACTGTGTACTCAAATTGTGTCTTCTCTTTTAAATGTGTGACTGTTCTGCGCGTATTCTATTGGTACTCAGAGTCAAAGCTGCTGATACAATGAAATCAGCTTTATGACCTATTTAACACCACATAGCCTATAAAATTACAGGAAAGAGGAGGCTGGTTGAAATATCTTCCTTGTATCATGAGCCAATAGCTTGGCTATTTTTCTCCCTTCCTTCTTGCCCTTAGGTGTTTGTTAAGGAAGAGTAGATGACCTGAATTCATTTAGAGCTGACTTTAGTACTGAAATCATGGACACAGTTAATGAGGAGCATCACCAAGTTTTCTTCAATGTAGAAAACAAACATCCACATTGTATAAAGTAGGGTGAAACAGGCTTGGCTGAAAAGCTAATGAGACTGTTGGGAAGAGAAATATCTGATTTCTAGCAGGGGAAGAGGAAAACTTTGGACTTAGGTGGATTTTTGAGCATAGAAATTATGATATGGCTGTTTATTCAAGTTGCAGGGACAAATGTAGTTTGCAGTTAGAGGTGTACATTGTCTCATGCTCCATTCAGTGATGTTTACAGCAACACAGATGACAATGTCTGTGCAAATTCATTGCACACAGTGGAATGCACCGTACAGTATTCTCCAAGAAAATATTTTGAAGATTATGTAGAAAAAGAAGAAAATTGCCTTTGCAGGGTTTTTCTTCTGAAATTAAGAGTAAAGTAAACTGCTAAAGTTTGCTAACCCTGGATAAAGAATTAGAAACAGAATTTTGTAAAGGGCACTGATTTAGAGTCTCAGGTCTGTGAACTTTACATGTATGTCCCAAAAAACACTACTGCACAATAAATATCAGCCCATTAATTACCATTGCTACAGAAACACTTCTCATAGTGAAACTGCATCTCGAAGTATTTTGGTGTAAGAAACCTTAAACTCATATTTGGTTAGGTACTTGCTCAGAAATTTGAGTCTTTGAAAATGTGTCATGTTTTATTTCTCTCACTGTGGAAACTACAATGGTACCCCATGCCACAAATCATAGCATTTCTGTCACAGCATATGCCAGTGACCATTAGGCAACACCTATTTGGGAGTAGCTTTAATATATGGAGGGCAATAGAGTTAGCTCTTACTCAGAGCAGCCTGTAGTGTAATTCCTGTCTCAGCTCTTCATAGACTGTATTGGTGGCTCCCCAAAGAAAACAGTTTTGGGTTCTTGCAAAGAATGCACCTGTTTTAGTGAACGATGCAATCAGGAGAAACTTGTAGCAAGTCAAGGAAGCCTTTTACGAACAATCTAGCACTTTTTAATTTGCTAGAATTCAATATTTTGGAGTTCTTAGTCTTCATAAATGTCTTCCTGTCAAAACTGCATCTAGAAAAATCTGCAGTTACATGTGCTGGAAACTATATATAATCTGGGAAACTTGTGATTTCCTTTTGCAAATGTTATCTCTTATATTGTGTGCCATTTTCCTTTTTGTTTATGTTCCAAAGGTTCCATGTTTTATTTATGTTCCAGGTTCCACTGTCTTTAATCATTTCCAAGCAAGTAGTTTTAGTGAGCATGTCAAGTGAGTGGTTCATATATTAAGATCCAAAAGTGTTACATATTCCTTCAACTGTAGATCTGTAAGACAAAAATTTTTCAGCTGAGCATTTGAAGACAGCAAGATTCGTATTGTTTGGTTCATAGAAGTTGTCTCTGTTGAGAGGAGAGACACAGGAGGAAACACAGGAGGCCTTAAAAGCAGCTAGGTGGTCTCTTGTGAGGGTCTAGCAAACCTACATGGGAGCTGTGAATCTGTAGTCTTCCTTACCTGTGCTTCACTGATCCTGGGAAGACAAAGCATTCCCTGCTAGGGAGGGTGTGGTTACTGAGCGAACACAATTGGCTGCACTTCGGAATTGGGTTGATATCCCTCACGTAGTTTGCCCTGAGCACTAAAATATCAAAATTTTATGTGACTTCTCCTTAAGATTCTTCAGACAATATGTAACGACATGTCAACAGTCATTCCAATAAATAATTTTTCTGCAGTTAGGTATGCATCTCTTACATTTAACCTTCTGTAATTAATTTAATCTTCTTTTACCTTATCAGTTTAGAAATTAAAGTTTTGACTTTTCTGAAATATGAACTGTATTTATATTTTATTTCAGAGTTTCAGCCAGTCGTGTGAATGCTGTGTCCCTTTTCTGTCTCCCTCTCATTACTATGCCTGATCTAACTCCATTGCTGGAAACTCTCCTTCTTTACCATGGAGGTACATCAAAAGAAATTCTCAGTTCAGAGTTTCTGGAGGCTGTGAATGAGGCCTTTTTAAAGTGAGTAGCATGGTCTGTATGATTTTTATGCTCTTTTCATAAAGATTATTAATGCAATTAAATGTCTTTTCTCTGGGTTTGTATGCTGAATGCACTGTACATCTTCTGCATTCTAGTAAAATATTTCCCTTGCAGTTGAAAGGCAGAGGTCAGGTGGTAGGCCACAGCGGAATTTTAAATTGCTGATGTACAAATTGTGGCATAACAGCTTTAAATATTTACTGGAACTTTGTCCCACCTTTTCCCTAAAATAGAGGTTAAAGTCTTCAATAGATTTCAGGAATTTTGTGAAAGATATGATCACTTTTCACAGAAATGTTACTTACCTTTCATATAAGTGTATCAAAATGTCAGGTTAGTGGTGTTGAGAGCCATCATTATTTTCTGTGCACAAGATAGATCCTTATGTTCGAGTGGTTCTGTATTTATCTCTTTTTTTTTTTTCTTGTGAAATTGGTTCTCAAGATTTTAAATTCTCCTGGTTTTCAGCAGATTTTTAATGAGTCTGAAAGGAGCAATTTCTGAAGTATAACTTTGCTTGTTTTGCTGCCACTAAAACCACTGTTTTGATAAAATCAGTCTATGGATGAAAAACAGCTGAGTGAAGCTGACCATCAGCAAGATTGGCTATGCCAGGGAAGGAAAGACGTCAGGGAAAGCACAGCCTACTTTTGGTTGAGAGTTGCTTTATTCAAGTTGTAGCTGAGGGACTGTATTATAAACAATTTTTTTTTTATACTAGAAGAGGTCCTTTGTGAACACTTTACCTCAGTTATCCATTTGTCTCCTTTTTAATGAAAGTTTTAATTGCTTCCTTGTACCCAACATCATAATTTCTGAGACGTTCCAACGAAGATTGTTATATTGCTCCGTGGAGGGCTCCAGCAAAAATAAATGATTAATGGAAAAGCACAATTACTAACTTGTACACATGTTCCTAGAAGCTGAGGAAAACAAGTGAAAAAGGAATGTGAAGGTCTGTAGTAAAAGATGTGTCCCAAAAAAGAGAGTGATATCTTTCACTTGTCCATCTTTCGTGGCTTCAGACTGGATGTGTTCCACAAGCAGTAACGCAGCTGGAAAACTTTCAGAGCAAGTTCACGAGTTCAGCATGGATGGTCTATACTGATGTCAGTGAGCCAATGGGCTGTCCATCATGACATACTTTTGCTACTTCGTAATGCGAATCTGAATCCTTTAGATGGTCATAAAGGGTTCTTCTGACTGAAATAAACGTCCCTTTGCTCAACTTTTGAGCTACTTGTTTATCACAGTGAGCAAAAATAATTCAGTTCATATGGCTGTTGACTAAGTGAGTCTTGCAGGGCCCTTGACAAAAGTGTATGGTTTCCCTGAGAACAGATGTAGGCTCACACGTGCTTTGCATGGTATACTCCTGGCCTGTCACTGAAGCTCATGTGATCTTGACATGAATGTGCTTGTATTTTATTTTTTTCCCCACTTTAACAATTGAATTTTGTGTTCCCTAACTCTGTCATTGTGTTCTGAACACTTGTTTTCCTTGTGAACATGGGTGAAGCCTGCTCCAGGAAATAGGGTTACTAAATACTGGGACTTGCAGTGCTCCACAGAATTCAGCGTTGTCCCAGTGGCACCGTGTGCAAGTTCAGACACAGAAGGATAATGTCTACAGTTTACTTCCTGTATGGTTTTTAAATCTCAGAGTTGGAACACCTCTATGTAAGCTTATTAGATTTCTTTTCCTGGCATAATAATATCTGCCATGCTGCCACAGAAACAACAACAAAGATGATTGTGGCAAAATTAAGTAATCTCTTGTAGTTCTTAATTTACTCTGATGGGCATCTGTGCTTTAATAATGATAATTAAACAGCATCTTGAAATTGAGCATTGCTTTACAATTTTGAAATTGTATGTACTTCGATAGATTTCTTCTCTACAGATGTACGCTTTTAAATTAAGATATTACATAGTTTTGAATGGAAAAAATACAGCTTTTCAATGGAAATCAGAATTCTGAAGGCTGATATTTAAATGAATGTATGGTAAAATACATATGTTGAAAATAGATCCTAAAATGGTGTTAAATCTTTCTTTCTGCTAATATTTTTCTTTTTTATCAGTAGCTTTAGTTTGCATGTACTCTCCAGCATGATTTTAGGTTTTTTAATCTTAACTTGATTTAAGACCAAGGCATATATTTCTTGTTATTTATGTATTTTTTTGTTTTTAACCTTTTAATTTGCAACTATCATGATAGCTGCAAAAATATTCCAGGATGTTTTGTGCTGTGATATCTCTTCTTCTTGGGTGGTTCCTTTAGTATATTTTGATTTGTGCTGGTCCACACAAATTATGGTGTTGTCTCAAAATAAACTGTGCCTTTTATTTCCTAGTGATACAACACTATACTTCAGCTGAGCTATAGCTGAAAGCTTTAGGTGAAGCGATAATTACCTTCTTGACCATTTATCTTTTAAAAGGCTCCGGTCAACATTGGTGGGCTGAAGACACCTACCTCTGCCTCAGTTTTGGGGTTTTTTTCTTATTTCTCTTGCAAAGACTGGTCATGTTTTGATTTAGCCAGCAATAAAATTATCCAGGACCTTCCTGCTTATCTGTCAGCTGCTGACACTTTCTGAGCAGACCGGTCTGCAGGAAGTTGTCTGGGTTTGAAAGAGCACAAGTGTGGGGCAGGACCTTTCTCTAGAGAGGAAGAGAACTCCAGACTTAAACCTTCCGTTTCCATTTGCTGGGATCCACCGTAACCAAATTTTTAGGTTTTAAAGACATGTGGTAAGGTTTCACTTGTAGATGATGGTGATTCCCTGTTATTCTTTGCCATTATTATTTGATATTGAACAGAGTACTGTAAACAAGATTTTTCTCTCTCTTGCTGCAGGTTGATCTTTCTGTCTTCTTTTTCCCCAGTGTGCTTTAAAAAAAGTACATTTTTGTCTTCCTTTCAGTTTTTCAGGGAAAATAATCCTTTTCTCTCTAAACCAGGAAGAAGATCTCCCTCCCTGAATCAGCCATCTTCAGCCTCTGGCTTCGTCACTTACCAAGCCTTGAAAAAGCTACATTATATCTTTTAGACCAGCTGGTTTCCATTCAGTTGAATTCATTGGAAGAAGTGGCTTGTGTCATAAAAGATTCGTTACTGGTATGTGCAACACGCAGTATGTTTGATACTGCTCTTTCACGCTTCAGAAGTGACAGAGAGTTTCATATACGTCAGCATCTTGGAGGGAAATGGCTGTCATGTGGCATATAACTTGCTAATGCAAAGGCAAATGTGAGTCTTACAAATGTCACTAAATTTTTAGTTTTTACACTGAATTGGTAGAAGAGAATCATAGAATCATAGAATCGTTAAGGTTGGAAAAGACCTCTAAGATCATCGAGTCCAACCATCGACCC
>NW_008794083.1:1261714-1325380 GCF_000699145.1 Aptenodytes forsteri
ACCCACCTCGCTACAACCTCCTTTCAGGTAGTTGTAGAGAGCGATGAGGTCCCTCAGCCTCCTTTTGTCCAGGCTAAACAACCCCAGTCCCCTCAGCCGCTCCTCATAAGAAGAGTTCTCCAACCCACCTCGCTACAACCTCCTTTCAGGTAGTTGTAGAGAGCGATGAGGTCTCCCCTCAGCCTCCTTTTGTCCAGGCTAAACAACCCCAGTCCCCTCAGCCGCTCCTCATAAGACTTGTTCTCCAGACCCCTCACCAGCTTTGTTGCCCTTCTCTGGACACGTCCAGCACCTGGACACCTTTGTGTCCAGCCCAAAACTGAACACAGTATTCGAGGTGCGGCCTCACCAGTGCCGAGTAGAGGGGCACGATCACTTCCCTACTCCAGCTGGCCACACTATTTCTGATACAGAAAAAAGATTTCATCCAGTGATGAAGAATGGAGAGACGAGAATCTGACTGGTGGGGGTGCTGAGTACCTGCCTCTGTCTTAAAAAATTATAAACTTTGGCCAGGGAAGATTTGAATCTGTTTTTACTTCAATCTCTGTACCCTTGGGAGTTCAGCAGTTTAAACAATTGAAATTCCTTGTAGATTATTTTATTATGGACTGCTTAGTTACTTGGTTTTGTTTGCAAACCTGAACAAAATTCTTAACACAAAACATTTGCTAAACTGTAATTAAAGTTTGTTTTCAAATCCTGCGCTACGCAGTGCACCAAAAATCTTTCCTATGCAAAAACATGACACAATACCTTTTCCAAAATAATGAGCTAGTTCGCAACACTAAATGTAAATTTAATTGTTAATTATAGTGTGAAATAGCATGTGTGCTATGTACTTAAATTATGTATTTCATAAAATGGATAGAACTAAAAAATGGCACGTGGTATCTTATTTTCAGCCTATGAAACTGCTTACAGAGTATGTATTTTAGACAGAAAAAGAATGATACCTTTAATTATTCTTCCTCTTTAATTGAATCTGCAAGTTTCTATTTTAGGGATCCATTATAATACTTGCAAATCTTGTAAGTGCTTGGTGTCAACAGCACTTCATATGTCATCTGGGGAATCTAGGTATTCCAGAAGACAAGGCTATACACAAGGCCTGTGCCTAATTTTTGTGTGTCAGATACACTGTGGTTTGAATACAGTATATGATACCACATGTGGCTGAGGAAAAAATAAAAATATCTAGGTTATATATGTAAATAAGTAAAATCTTTGCTTTAATTATTGATTTATTGTTGTTTATTAACAATGTTCGTATTTACCTTGTCTTCATATCCTGATCCCTGAAAAGAATGGAACATTACTGTGCTAGCACACTTAGGTTGTCCTTACTTGCCTCTGCTCCAAAGACTTTGGTCTTTCCACTCTGTAAGTTTCTTGTTTTGAAAGCACAGTGCAAGAGCTTTGAATGCTGATTTAGAGAGGACATCCTGTGAACAAGGAGCGGAATGAATGGATGCATAAAGAAGAGAGCCGTTGGAAGATGGATATTGCTGATTGATAGGCATTGATAAGAGGGAGGGTGCAGAAATGGGACATGGAATACCAATTAAAACCAGCAGGATGAGAAGCTTCAGAGAGGCAGTATAGAAGGAAAAGATTTGATCCAGAATCTGTGTTCTAAAATACTTAATGGTATTTTGTACAACTTGTACATGGTACTATAAAGACACTTTGACATTAGATCAGTCAGCACTTTGAATCCAACAGTATGATTAATTTAGCCCACCTGAAAGACATTTGAATATTTATTTAGGAATATGGGTATGCATTTTTTGGCAGTTGGATTATGGTATTTGTAGGATGTGACCTCTGTTTGCCTTATGGATATGGTAATAAAAAGTGGAATCATGAGACAAAACTTGATTTATACATTTTTTCTATTTGGAAGAAAACCTCTAGAGTACAAATAGGCAGAAATATGTTAATGATTTGGTTATAGTATATGATAAGAAGGAAATTTCAATAAGCTCTTTCATAATTGCATTATCAGAGTCATTTATCTAAACAAAATACCTTGATACAGCAACCAAACTGTACATAACCCTCATAGGGATCTATGTTACCCAGATAGTTGTAAACCACCATGCTTCTATTATGAAAGAACCTTGATATGCAATACTCTTGTATTTTAATTCCAAGAGTAATTGTAGTGTGATGGTTCACTAACTTGGGCTTTATATGGTATGCTATTAGGTTTGTGGTTTTGGGGCTAAACTGGAATTAATATTGGAAATTCTATAGTTATTCAGAAGTAATAAAAACAAATTAAGTGACCATCACAAATGGTCTTTTAGCTTCTTCAGAATTTGGTGGTTGAGTCGATGTCTTCCTTTCTCAAGTAACTTTAAGGTTTGTATGTGTGCATTAACAACTTAAATTTAAATAAATATACATACTAGAATTTTATGCTTTACCAGAAATGGATAGATATATATATAAACAGATTTTTAAAGCATGTAAAAAAAAGACGTGAATGAATCAGTGTCAATTAGAGTTTGTGTTCAGTTCTTAGATAACTTTCCAAAGTGGTTTTATTTCTTTAAAAGTTATGTTGCAAGAAAAGTGCAATAGTTTGAGAGGGCTTAAAATTTGTTGGCTCCTCCTTTATAAACCATCTGTTATTGCTGCGTTTTGTTTTTCCACCTTGTAGCTTTCTCAAGGCCAGCCCAGAATCGAAATTATGTTGCGCTCCGCAGTGTGTTCAGTTCTTAGATAACTTTCCAAAGTGGTTTTATTTCTTTAAAAGTTATGTTGCAAGAAAAGTGCAATAGTTTGAGAGGGCTTAAAATTTGTTGGCTCCTCCTTTATAAACCATCTGTTATTGCTGCGTTTTGTTTTTCCACCTTGTAGCTTTCTCAAGGCCAGCCCAGAATCGAAATTATGTTGCGCTCCGCAGTTAAAGCTCTAGCTGTGGGGTCTCCCTTGCTGTTATTTTCACTTCAGCATTACAGAGGAAATACAGTTTTCGTGGGTGATATGGCAACTCTTGTATTGCCTGACAGGATACCAAGCTGGAGACTGCTCTGGTTCCCATGCCCTTGCATTGCCCTCTTGCTATGCCTTATCCCCAAGTTTTGGGTCCAGCTGGATCCACACTCACCTTTCATTGGGAGCTGTGCCAATGAAATAGGCATTAACGAGGGAGAAAGAAGGAAGGATAGAGAGAGAAAATGAGGAGCTTTTTTTCTTTTAATACATTCCAGCTAAGTTACAATTAGTTCCCTCTGTATTGCGTGTCTTCAAAACCTATGTTGTTATGGTAAAATTTTTGAAATAGTGCACACTAATTTATTCATAATGTTGATGAATTCAGGAGCTTTTTAAACCTCTGTAAAAAGATGCTTGTGCTTTCAAAATAAGTGTATGCTTCAAAATAAAAATACATTCGGCACTTGATATAAGAAAAAAATTAAGTGTCATTTCTCATTTTTAATTGGTAAATATAAAATTCAGAAATAAAGGTAAATACACAATTTGGAAATACAGACAACATTGGAAATACAGCAGTGTAGCAGTTTCTTAAAGCTAGATGTGTTTAACTGTAGAAGTGGTGTGTGCAGTTAATTGCCTGTGAGTATCGAAGTCAAGAGAACTGGTATTTGCGGTGTTACCACCTCAAATCTGTTGCTGTGTGATCCTGGGCACAATTTGTTTCCCTGTTTATTCTTTCTTGCAGTTGTTATAGAGCATTCTGTGATGTGAATAAATGCAGTATATGATTATTAGTTTGTTCCTCTTTGTACCATTTACTTGCATCCTGTAGATACAAATTTTTTTTCTTATTTCTTTACTCAGTTCTAGCTTTATATTATAAATTGGTTGTTTAGGATTCTTCTTTCTGATAATATAGATGCAAAAGTAGTGTGGTTCTGTAGAACTTGTGTATGTAATACTTTGTTACAGTATATTTTTCCCTATTTTATTTCTTTCAAAAATCCCAGTGGTTTTGTGTGGGGCATACATTCTTAACATATGTAATCATGATATCACACATGCAGCTCCAGTTCCCTGTGTCTGGATCTTTTTAGTTTTGTGTGTGTTGTGCCATATGTATTGTGCATATTTTAAAGGTGATGGAACAAGCTTCTGGTTAAACAGCATGTTTGGATTTCTGAGCTTTCTGTGAAAAGTATTGCATAGTCACAGACAAGATTATTGAAATGTAAAATGCCTTTTTATTTTGAAAAAATAAGGAGATAATGTCAACAACATGAAAACCCTATGAGAATCCCTGCTGAAATTGACAATCCCTCCCAAACTCCAGAATTGCTGCTGGCTGTAGCAGAATTGTGCTGCCTGCTTCTAGGCCTGCTACACAACAGGCCCATCTTCAAATTGCCTTGAAGACTTTCATGCTATGATAGCATTCTTAGAGTGCATGCGAATTAATTCCATGCAGTCCATTGATCAGAATCTTGTGGCAGTAGGTAACAGTGGTGGGGTTTGGGGGGTTTTTTTGTTTTCCCTTTCGAATACCAGTGATGAAATTCATATTGATTTCAGTCATGTAGATTAAATACTAGGAGCTATTAACTGTGGTTTCTTGTAGCGAGTACTGAAGATTGCTGCTGTCTGGCAGGAAAGGGTGGAGAGTTTTTCATTGTTGCATACAGCACATTTATTTTGGTCTTGTTCAAAAGAGCTATGATTTGATCTTGGTATCTGTGCCAATGTGCTGATGTACCCTTTCTAGTTTATACTCAGCCTGTCTTAAGCAACAGTGGGTTGGTACGTCATCATAGAACTGTATGTGCAAAGGTATGTAGAGTATCTGAAAAGACAGTGGAGAAATGGCTGAATTCAACCATTTAGCCCAGAGGACTGAAAAACATACTTGTCACTTTCCGCTGTTTTCACAGAATTGCAGAATGGTTAGGGTTGGAAGGTGCCTCTGGAGATCGCCTAGTCCAAGTTTTCCTTTAAAAAAAGAAAGAGATGAACGTGTCTCTTTTTTGGTCTCGTCCAGCCAGTTTTTTTCTTCCTCTAGCAGTGGAAGTTTGGAGACCAGCCTTGCAACAAGCCGCATGCTGTTCTTCACACGTCCTAACAACCGGCTGTAAATATTCTCGAACACTAGATGGCACACGTTCAATAGGACAACTGAGCTACAGCCATGTGACAAAGAAAAAGTGTGGTAAAACATGAAAATGAGGTGCCACCTAATATTTTCAGTATGGTGAAGACAGCTGTGAGAAACAAAGAGCTTTTCTAGACAGTTTGTATTAAAGGTTGTCTCTTTATTTTCTGAGATTATCAGATAGGGATCATGTAGAGTAAAGTCCTCATTCTGCCTGTGTGCAATTAAAAAGAAAAAAATTCTGTTCTACTTGGTACTTTTTGGCTTGAAACAAATGCATAAAAGTTTTCTTTGGAATAGTGCATCAGGCACATAAAGCTGTTACAATAAATGCCATTTATAAAAGCTATTCTTTCCATGCATCCTGAGGTTTATGGAATACATTTTATTAAACATGCATTACTCTAGATTGTTCAAGCACTATATTCTCATCAAATCTTCAGGTGCTAACTTCAGAAACACAAAGCGTGAGTTTGTTTTTTAACTTAAGCAAATATACTTCGGGGAATGTGAAATAGTTATTTATTCCTGGTGCTCTATAAAAGCCTAATAAATCTTAGAGTTTAAGAATGTGGGATTAGGAAGTAGTGTGTTTACTAGTGCATATTTAATATAACAACTTTCTTAAAACAGTCTTTTGTGTGGTAGCATGATAAAAAGCCTCACTAGTTTTAAAAAAAAATACATTTTGGTGCACTGAGTTATTTAGCTTGTACTAGCAACTCTGAAATTCACAGAAGAAGGTAATACTGTGAAAAAATTGTCTTGGACCAAAATGTGTGTGGTAGTATTAAAGACAAAGGTGATAAAATAAATTTAATTTCTGGAATTTAATTCTGAAGGTGTAGCAAGAATCTCAGAGCACGTCCAAAAAGGATTGTCTGTGAAGAGGAGAAAAAAGCTTTTTGTAAATCTGCTCCCTGTCTCTTGCCTCCAGCAATTGCATGCAACAACCTGTTCTTTCTATCTGCCACCTTTAGTATTTTTAGTGATTGTTGTCATAAACAGTTTGGGATCCCAGGTGTTTGCATTTATCAGCTGATTAGCCTGCTTGGTATCGCTGTGGATCTCCTTCCATGACTTTGATGTAGTTATTTTGAAGAACCTAATCCTGAGAAAAATCTGAGGGTTTAGTAGGAGTTGATCTGAGATTTACAGTTTAATAATTACACTGTAATAGCATCCATGAGTTAGCTGTAAATTATACAGTGGCGGCTGTTTGAGTTGTTTCTTATTAATGACTAATTTTCTTTCATTTGTTTATCAACAGCCACAAGCAGCAAGCCATCCTGCCATTTTCAGAATTGTTAATGAAATTTTCAAGTAAGTTTCGAAATTATAGTGGGAGGTGTTTCAAATGATCAGTTTATATGTTGAGGTTTTCTTCATGAGAAGGAGGAGTATAATAATCCAGGATGTATTATAATTTCAGGATGTCTTTTTCTTTAGCTGTATGCCTTAGTATCCCCTTCTGCATCATAATATACAAATAATGAAAAATCTTAAAAATCTTGTGAACTTTACATGAAAGTTACATTATAATAATCATTGATACAGTTGACTACATTGTATTTTAGCCTTTAAAATTTATAATTTATTTAGTACTTCAGTAGAGATTTGTGACTGAAATATGATTTTGAGGGGAAAATTATAAATGGCTTGGCCCATGCCAGCATGAAGGTGGAATTTAGCTAAAACATTTTCAATTACCAGTGTAGCCTCTTTTACATTACGTTAATAGTCTTCAGGATTGATATCAGATATGCTCTTAATGGCATTAAACTATTGATCTGCCATAATGAGTTTGGCTTTGAATGCATTTAAGATTATTTTGAAGCAATATGTATTGTTTACCACATGGGGGCTTCCAGTCCTTTGTACTCAGTTTTCAGTGGCTTTTCACTTCACTTGACTTATTATTTTATCATTCTTTTTAAGTAGACCTACTGCCAGGGTTATCAGTATTACAGTTTCGATACAGCAGTAATGTATTTAGTGGCTGACATTCTTTGTTCATCAAGTGTTTTCCTTTTTAAGAAAGGCTCCCAGCTGCATGTGTTTGGGGGCATTTGTGTGTCTGTGTGCATGTTTAGGTTTGTGCAGGCACTAACAGAAGAGTCTTTGCTGTAGAAACTGTAGGCTGCTGTACTGTGAGAGTGGAACCACTCAACAGCTATTGCTATGGCAGTCCTTTCTGTTGCTGTGGTCCTGTGTCTGAGCACAGCTAGCGTTTTCTGAACAGATGAGACCAGTCACTTCTCCAAAGCAAAATGCACTCGAAAATTGATGTGACTTCAGCAGACCTGTACTAATGTCTTAGATTGGAGGCAGTATATTGTGATGGTTTAGGGACACAAAATTTGTTCAAGCTTCTTCGCTTATTTAGGGTATATAAAATATTTTCTAAAAATAACATGAGACGACATAACTCTTTTGCACCCTTTCCATTTGGTAGACAGTAGAAATGGATGAGATGCTGTTTCTCAGATAGTACAGGACTTTGTTCAGGAGAGTACTTCCTAAGAAAACTTTGCACTTGTATTAATATTCCAAATCATCTTAGAAATTCATCATGTTTTCCTGTTGCTCAGCCTACATTGTCTGCTCCCCTCTGCTTTGCATTGTTTCTATTTAGTATGCTTCTTCCTCTACATTGTTGGTATTAAACCTTTAATATGTTTTAAAAATACTATGTTTCAGGTCCTCTTGGTATTAAGTGAAGCTATATATGTTAGCTGGCTTTTGCAGACTGATTGGTTTCCACAGCTTTGTGTTCATTTTTGTTGTATTTCTCTGACATCCTTCCAAATATTATGAAGTGGTGTGCAGACATTAAGATACTATTCCAGATGTAGCCATGTGTGAGATTTTAGAGAGCTGCGATAAAGAACTTGTACTTCATTGCTTGGAAATTGTGTTATGTTTCTACACCTGGCAGAAAACTCCTTTTATTTTAGGGGTTAATACTCTGTTAGAAGCACAGATCTAAGCATTGTGTCTCTTTCAGGAATAACTGTTCCTGCTATTTGCATGCTTTTTATTGAGGTTGATTGTGCTAAATTGTTTTATCTCGGTGATATTAACTTGGGTTTTTATTTCCCAAGTAGAAGCGTATTTTGTTGCTATGTGCAACTATACAGAAGTCCACACACCTAGACTCTCTTGAGTTTCTGTGTGCTATTTCTTGTGTTTATATTACTGATTATATGTCACTGTAGTTTTGTGAAATTTCTCTGTTACAGTAACGTGTTAGCTGTTCTTATCTTTTAGATCATTACAAAAGAACGAAACAATTCTCTAGTAAAAAACTTACATATCAGTGGCAGCTTATTTTGAACATTTTTTCTTCTTACTATTACATGTCTTTCAAATAAGAGAATGAAAATTACGCTTTGCTGCCCATATGTTTTTCTGCTCCATTTGCTTGAGGTTACATTATGCCCTATGGAAGGCCAGTTAAAGCGTTCACCTTCCTGAACATCCAGAGTGAATTTTATGATTTCACCACTGAAAGCACATTGGAATGCATTGGTCCCTAATTAAATCTGCAGCAATTACTGATCTAAAGTATGCCTTTGGTATACACTCGTTTCTGTTTGTGCTTCTGATTCATTGCTTAATGATCACTAAGGAGTCACAGCGACAGAACAGCAGCTGTATTATTTAAGTTCAGTCTCTTTGTGTAGTTTTTTAAATACGTAACTTCTAAATTTGGTCAACAGCTTTCATTTGTTTGTTTCCCTGGGTCCAGTAGGAGTGTTATATTTAAAGGTTTAAGACAAGATCTTTTTTTTAATTTTTTTTTTCCCCTCCAGGTACCATATTGCAGGAGATTGTACTAGACTGTACTTTCTAATTTGAGATAGCCTAATTTGGATGCAGTCCCACAAAGCACTAAAGTGTGCTTAACTGTAGGCATGGGAATAGTTGCTCTGAACCCAGTAAGACTGTTCAGGTGCCAAATTTGCCTAATAAAGTTGTGGTAGTCTCTTTTAATTTTACACTTTTTTCCCCTATTGGTAGGGTAAATTATGTGTGTCTGCATGTATATTGTATATGCTTACTGAATGTAGTTTATTTGTAGGAGTTGCATACTTTTTTTTGAAGTAAAAATAAAATTAAAATTAAAAAAGCCTGCAAAGTTAGTATTTCTATCAGTTTCCACACTGACATAATAAGCTCAGAAACAGCTTGAATCTACAGCATACAAAGAATATACCTTTTCTTTCTTCATTTCAATTAACAGTGGTGTGATGGGCAGACTAATTATGTACTCTGTCATAATCTAACTTTCCAATGCTTAGGAACGCACTGCTGGAAACTGATGGAACTCCAGAAGTTATGACCACAATACAGGTGTTTACACAGCTCTTCCTTCAGGCTCATCAGAATGAAAACAAGCAGGTTAGTCAAGCTCTATTTCTTAATGTTTCTTTTCAATGAGAAGGTATGAAATTTCACAAGAAAAGAACAATTCTACTATTAAGAATGGTGATGGAATATATGTGTTGATTAATAGCATCTCTCTACAGCTGTATATACATGCCAAAGTTCAGTTCAAACATTTTCACCTGTGAATAAAATTATAGTGTGAAACCAATAGGTAAGAGCAATTTAGCTGACTTTACCCTGGAGTAATCCTGCAACCTAAACTGTGATTTTCACAGGGGCGGTTCCCCTGGTGCTGAAGTTTCTGCCTGTATAGTGAACATGATCGTGATCATCCATCTTTGATAGAAAGGATGAAAAACTTCAGATGCGTTTTTCTTTTGCAGTAGCAGGGTTTCTGATAATAAATGAAACAGAGATAATAACCCCATTCCCATTCCCCCAAATAATTGTAAGTAGGACACCAAATAGTCAGATTTGTCTCTTCAAAAGGTAGGAGACACAGAAAACATACTGGTTTCAGTTTCTGGTCTTCAACAGTGGCCTCAGAAATTTTTCCTCAGTCCAAAGCTTCAAATTTCCCAGCTTAGTGTCTCTTCTTCTGCATAGATTTTTATACAGGTTTTACTGAACTGAATTAAGTAGAATGACTTTTGTATGTATTAATTTAAACAAGAGCAGGATCAGTTTCTTATTTTTAAATTTCAAAATGGAGATATGAAAAAGTCTTATCTTGTTTATAGGTTGCAAACTTCTTTTCGGATTCCCAAATCACACTGTCATTTCACATCCTGACCATTTTGTTTGGTTGTTTAACTCCAATTCATATGATGTAAGTTTGGAAAGTATCCTATCATTTAATAGCTTTCACTTTAGACTTTCCAGTTCTAGTTTCTTTGAGTTTTGCATCTTTTCGGGGAGATGGTAGTTAAGAAAATTTTGGGACTTCTTGGAACTTGTGATGTACTGGCAGTACGTCACTAGTACAATCACTAGCAGTGTGATTCAGTCTGTCTTCTAGCTTCAGGCAATATGAATCAAGGATGAAACTGCAGCTGTTTTGCTTAATATACAGGTGCTGTGCATGTTACTTTTATGCCACCCTGACTACATGGCAGCAGCACACTGTGTAGCCCCAGGTGGGGGTGACTGGGTGGAGAATGCAAATAAAGATTCCACACCCATGAGACACCCAAGAGCTAATCCTGTTGTGCAGGTGATGCATTTGCTCCAGGGTGAAAGTCCCTCACTTGCTGGCATTGCGACATGGACTATTGCCCACTTTTTTGAAGTGGTTTTAAATGTTAAGTTTCCTCTATTTAACTTGTATACAGTTTAATTCATGGGGTTCTAATTAAGGTATTATCTTAAATATTAGAATTTAAAACCCCTTGTTTCACAGTTTATGAATCAACCATAATGTTAACTAACAGTTGGCATACAAAAATGCAGGCACAGACTGCTTCCTAAACTTTGTTTAAATCATTCAGATCATATTTTTTTGTCATACCAATATTACATATATTGATAAGGCACCCATCTTTGTGGTATCTGGATGCCCTTGACAGGACATAATGTGCTCCATTAAAATTTCACAGAGGAATGGTAAAACCGTTAATGACAGAGGATGAAGAGGGTTCTGGCTGGGTCATCTGAGACCTTAGGAATTTATAGTACAGTTAATTAAAAAAGGCTAGACAAACAGATGTGTCCACAAAATTTTCAAAAGAACCAGGTCATGTCTGGCAGTTGCACAGGTTTGCAAGGTAGGAGGAGAACAATTCTCTATGTGCAGTGTGGCAGCTGTCAGAAATAGCTGTCTTTTCTAATAACTTTGCAGACCATTTAGAGAGAACAAGGTTTGGCAGAAAAAAGCTGAAAAGTGTGAAAAAACAGTGCTACAGGGTTTAGGAATAGTCTTGTTTCCTCTATGTTTTGGGAGACTGAAAAATGTATTAATGGAACACGGAGTTTAAACCTACTTAGGAAAAAAGACCATTCGTGTAGTCATTGAATAAGAAATTTAAGAATGGGTGTACTGAGATCACTGTTGGGATAATCTTTTCCATGTTTTGTACAAGCAGATTTTCTTGTAAGTTTGTGATGGTAGTGAAAGCTGACCTAAGGATATTTGGGTCACGTTACTTGTAAATTTATGAACTTAAAGTTCATGTTTTTATTTGATGGAAATTATAATTTCTTCCAGGATTATTTTCTCTTGATCATTTCAGAATTGTCCGTGATTTTCACCAGGGAATTTTGTTTTAAATAGCTGGATAAATATTTTAAGCCAGTGTTCAACTTCTATTTCCTGTTATACATCATGGCAATTATTATAACCAGCCACATCCAAACTCGTTCTGTCTCTTTGTACCTTGTTTTGCACTTTGTGATGGCTTATGTAAGGAAAGAACTGCCTAAAATACTGTGTTTTTATGCTAGGAAGCAAACATTTTTTGCTTTGCTTAAACAATATGCTGAAAACTGGTTTTCACTTACTTTACAATACTGTTTTCATATGTAACTCATGCTGTGGGTTGTCTTGGCTACTACTAACTGTGTCAAGGGCTCCTTTTTCATGGGGATTTTTGGTGCAAGCTAATTGGCTACATGCATACTTTAGTATAGGGATTATTAATTTTTAATGAACCTAATTCCACTTGACAAGTAGACTTTTAGAGTCTTACCATACCAGTGATACCTAGACTGTCTGAGAATACTGTATATATTAGTGTGCTGTAATTTCAATTAACTTGTTTACAGAACAAAAAAATTAGTAGGGAGAGAATGTTTCATTCTATTTGTTTATAAGATACATGCATGTATATACCAAAAGAAATGAGTTACTAAATATGGTCTTCATTGGATTTAGAAATTTATCACATTTTATAAAGTCTGTATTCCCAGTTTGTGTTTCAAGAGATGATCTATTTGCTAAATAGTCTCTTATTCCTAAAGAAAGGAGACAGAAGAGTTCTAAGGTCATTGGTATGGAGATTTGAAGACTGAAATGACAGAATCATAGAGCGGTTGTGGTTGGAAGGGACCTCTGGAGGTGATCTTGTAAAAAAAAAAAAAAAAAAAAAAAAAAAAAAAAAAAAAAAAAAAAAAAAAAGTTTTGCACTTTGTGATGGCTTATGTAAGGAAAGAACTGCCTAAAATACTGTGTTTTTATGCTAGGAAGCAAACATTTTTTGCTTTGCTTAAACAATATGCTGAAAACTGGTTTTCACTTACTTTACAATACTGTTTTCATATGTAACTCATGCTGTGGGTTGTCTTGGCTACTACTAACTGTGTCAAGGGCTCCTTTTTCATGGGGATTTTTGGTGCAAGCTAATTGGCTACATGCATACTTTAGTATAGGGATTATTAATTTTTAATGAACCTAATTCCACTTGACAAGTAGACTTTTAGAGTCTTACCATACCAGTGATACCTAGACTGTCTGAGAATACTGTATATATTAGTGTGCTGTAATTTCAATTAACTTGTTTACAGAACAAAAAAATTAGTAGGGAGAGAATGTTTCATTCTATTTGTTTATAAGATACATGCATGTATATACCAAAAGAAATGAGTTACTAAATATGGTCTTCATTGGATTTAGAAATTTATCACATTTTATAAAGTCTGTATTCCCAGTTTGTGTTTCAAGAGATGATCTATTTGCTAAATAGTCTCTTATTCCTAAAGAAAGGAGACAGAAGAGTTCTAAGGTCATTGGTATGGAGATTTGAAGACTGAAATGACAGAATCATAGAGCGGTTGTGGTTGGAAGGGACCTCTGGAGGTGATCTTGTCCAACACCCCAGCTCAAGCAAGGCCACCTAGAACCAGTTGCCCACGACCATGTCCAGTTGGCTTTTGAATATCTCCAAGGACTGAAACTCTACAACCCCTCTGAGCAACCTGTGCCAGTGCTCCGTCACCCTTACAGTAAAAAAAAAAAAAAAAAAAAGGGGTTTTCTGATATTCAGATGGAACCTCCTGTGTTTCAGTTTGTGCCCATTGCCTCTGAAGAGAGCCTAGCTCCATCTTCTTTGCACCCTCCCTTCAGGTATTTATATACATCAATAAGATCCCCCTTGAGCCTTCTCTTCTCCAGGCTCTCTCAGCCTTTCCTCATCGGAGAGATGTGCCGGTCCCTTAATCATCCTTGTGGCCCTTTGTTGAAGTCTCTCCAGTATGTCCATGTCTCTCTTGTACTAAGGAGCCTAGAACCAGACATAGTACTCCAGGTTTGGCTGCTGGAGTGGCTCCTCATCGGAAGATGTGCCGGTCCCTTAATCATCCTTGTGGCCCTTTGTTGAAGTCTCTCCAGTATGTCCATGTCTCTCTTGTACTAAGGAGCCTAGAACCAGACATAGTACTCCAGGTTTGGCTGCTGGAGTGGCTACTCACCAGTGCTGAGGAGAGGGGAAGGATCACCTCCCTCAACCTGCTGGCAATCCTTTGCCTAATGCAGCTCAAGATACCATTCGCTGCCTTTCTGGCAAGGCAAAGCCATTGCTGGCTCAGGTTCAATTTGGTGTCCACCATGACCCCCAGGTTCTTTTCTGCAAAACTGCTTTCCAACTGGTTGGCTCCCACCATGTACTGGTGCCTGGGGTTGTTCCTTCCCAGGTGCAGCACTTCACACTTTCTCCTTGCTGAACTTCATGAGGTTCCTGTCAGTCCATTTCTCCAGCCTGTCAACGTTCCTCTGGATGGTGGCATTACTCTCTGGCATATCAGCCACTTCTTCCAGTTTTGTGTCATCAGCAAACTTGCTGAGGGAAGTCTCTGCCTCATCGTCCAGATCATTAATGAAGATGTTCAACAGGACTATCAGCCACTCTTCCAGTTTTGTGTCATCAGCAAACTTGCTGAGGGAAGTCTCTGCCTCATCGTCCAGATCATTAATGAAGATGTTCAACAGGACGGGACCCAGTATTGACCCTGGGGTACACCATTAGTTACTGGCCTCCCGCTAGACTTTGTGCCACTGATCACCACCCTCTGGGCCTGGCCATTCAGCCAGTTTTCAGTCCACCTCAAAGGGAGTTCAAATTGCACTTGCACATGCATGCTACACATTAGACGTGCCTGTAGTAGATGTTTGCAGAACAAAAAGATTAAAGGTATGCTGCTGCTAGTCTCAGTTACACAAGCAGCAATGTTCACAGTATACAAATTGCACGTACCCAAACAGAGGACAAGTCTGTTATCTATGACTACCCTACCATATGCTGAATCAGATTCTAAGAATTCTAGGTTTCCATTTTTTGAACATAAGGCAATAATCTACATCACACCCTCAGATTTTATAGATGTTATTAGTTCTTAGTTTAATATGACCTGTGAACCTGTTTACACTGGAAGATGAATTTAAACTAATTCGTGTCTCTTTTAACCTCTGCATATTAAGAGTGAAGACTTTTGTGATTACAGGGAAAAAGCCTAAGAATATTAAGATGTAATTTTCTTCATACTCTGAATCTTTTTTAATGCGTGTATTTTAAAAATCCATAGATAATTACTTTTTCTAAGCAAGCTTTTCCTAAATATCCCCCTTCTTTCTTTATGCAGAATCCTAAAATTAAGTGTAGAGTTTTTGTGTTCTCTTCTTCAGTCTGTATTGTTAATTACTACCTTAGATGAGATTGTTCACTGTGGGTTTGTTTTGAAAACTGACCAGAAAGCTCTTAATATAATGATTTTGTATCTTAGCATAAATTTCCACTGAAGGCCTACTTCCCTCACCATCACCAGCCTCTTGTCACAGCTTTACTAAGATGTCCTTTTGGTAAGTTTCTTTGTGAAATATTTGCAGCATTAGCCAACCTGCATGATCTGTATATGTCTTAAAATAACTTTAAAAGTGATGAAGACAAAATTTTGCCATTTCCTAAAGAGGGTGTGTTGACTTAGCAATGTTAATAATACTCTTTTAATGTTTTGTTTTGCAGGAACATCTAATTCTTATATAACAATAATACAGATATAACTTTAAAGAAAACTAAACCAGAAGTGAATAACAAAGAAAGAGTGCATAATTTTGTAGGAACAAAAGTTACCGAGATTGTAAAAATACTAAATATTCTTATCTTATAATATTAGTAATTGTCATTATGAAATTTTTCATATGTATATTACAAGAATAGCCTTGCTATTTGTCTCTGAAGCTTGAATTTTGCTGATCTTTTAGATTGCAAACCTAATATTTTTAGTCAGGTTTCCCATTTTTATAGATCAAGAAACCACTGCTCAATATGGTACAGTTTTTCATGTGCAATAATTTCAGCTCAGTACAAGAGCCTCTGGGAATGTTACTCCACTGGTTATATATTTCATATTGAGGTAGCATTTACACAAGGGTACATCGGCCTCATTTGAATATTCCTAGCTGTACTTCCTCACATGGATTTGTCAATGAATTGTTCTAAGAAACAGTAATTTTGGTATTGTTGAAAATTGGGAAATTTTAAAATGAAATTTTAAATGCTTTGTGATAACTGAATAAAGTTGCACAAATTTTAATGCTAACTTAATATGGTTAATTTCACTGTTCTGTTCTAGTTGGACAGACTATTAAGAGTTTTATTTTCATCCTCCCTCCTCAGAACTGCCAACTACACAGTGGTCTCAACACTTGAAACACATTTCGGATATGCTCAAAGCATTAGTAGAAGGTACAAACATTAGGTAAGCAGTATTATATTTTCTAACTTTTTGTCCTTTGCATATGTTACTTTGTAAAAAGTCATGTCATTTCAAGTCTTCAGTGGCTACATTTCATCATTTTCTTATTATTCTCTAAATAGAGCTTTGTTTTAAAGAATAGGACTTAGATTACTTACTGAACCTGAACTTTGTAGCACCTATAGACCTGACCAATAAGCCTCTGAGTAAACAAAGTCTTGTCATTCTTTTCATTTCAGCAAATAGCTAGTTGTATAACAGAAGTGCTTACTTGCCTATTCTCCCATTTCTCCCCCAAAACTTTTAAAACTGATTCTGAACTGAATGACAGGAGAACTCTTCCAACCAGAAAAGCAGCTAGTATTCGAAAGAGCCTGTTGTGAGCGGTACTGTTTTATGGAGGAGATTGTATTGGCTTTCTGCAGGCCTGTGCAAACATCCAAACTTCAGACTTCTTGATATTTTTTCATAAAGATATGACTGCTAGACTGCAGTATCATTGTTTGTTATATTACTCTTTGAGCTGACACCCCATGTTTCTGACCTGTTGCCCTTAGCTTTTTTGGTCCAAATAGTTACTATAATGAATGATAGTGTTTGTCTACATGAATTCTGCTTTGGTAGTAGATGCTATAGGACTATATGAAAAAAATGAAAAAAGATACATCTCTATCTGTTGCTGCCCTGTAATTCTTTCTTATCAAGTGTGTGATGAGACCTGACTCACCTAGAGCTTGGGTATGAATGAGTCTGCTTAGATCTGCTCCAAGAGTGAGCTTTCCAAAGAATATTGAACAGCTTTTAAATTCAAAGAAAGCAATTTCATTTTGATTTAAAACCTGAAATATTTCAATAGAAACATGGAATGCCTAGGCCAGATAGACTTGCAAAACAAGATACTCAACTGTCCCCCTGTCTCCTGGAAGGCAGATACTTTCATCCACGCTTGGTTTCAGTTAACCCATGGAGGCTTTTATTTTTGTTGTTGAGTGGCAGAAAAAAGCTTTTTGCTGTTCCCTCTGAGGCCGGGCTGTCTGCTGGCAGCTTCTCATTTTCTGTACGAGACAAAGTTTAGTGCTGTCTCGCCTGTTCATCCCTGAAGTCTGTCAAACCTTTCTGCCCTTGGAGTGTGACCAGTAGCTGGCCCTGGCTTCTTAAAGAAACACGTAACTCAAACTTAGAACAAACAAATAAAACAAATATCATCCATCATAATGTGTTACAATAATAGAAGTACATCTGTTCTCCTTTTGTTGCCTGGTCCTTTCTTGGCTTATATTGTCTTTTTCCCTCTTTGCTTTGATAGTAAACTAATTTGAATAGTATTGTACTTGCCAGAATATCCTCTTACTTCCTTTAGAAATCGTGCAACAATTATGTTTTCTACCAAACCCCCCTCAGTTACAAAGAAAATGGATCTGGCTTAAGTTTTTAAATACTAATATCCATGAGGAAACTGTATTTGATTTTCTTTTATTCCTTTATTCCTGATTCTCCATCTTTTCTACTTAATAAGATTAACAGAGGAGCAAAAAATACTACTATATAGCATATCCTCTTGCTTCTTATAGTCAGTGCTCTCTGTTTATATAGCTTGTTTTGCCATGGTTTTATTTTACACCAAATGTAAGTCTTACAGCAAAGTGCTTTCTGTGTACTTCTAATACAGGTTGCTTCTGTGCCATTATTTATTATTACATGTATCATCTCAGTGAACAGTAAATATTATGTGACATTTTAAACCAGAAATCAAGCGATGTACATTTTGCGGGGGAAAGTCCCAGAAAAAGTAAAGGGCCACTTTTGGCAATGACAGTGGAGCAGTTGATGTAGGTGCCACAACAGAGCGGGTAGAAACAGCAGTGGGTACAGAAGTGACTCCATGACTCCAAACCAGGTACTGTGATGGTATAGGAAAGTTAAGGTGAGTTGTAAGTGCAGTGGTATCTAGGCTCTCTAGGCAAGAATGAAATTCTGTTCTGCTAAGTACCTGTTAAAATTAGTTTAATGCTTAAAGTTTAAGGACCTGTATTTACACATTGAGCTATGAACACTTCCAGTTGTAAATACTGTCAATATTACCCCAAGTATAGTTATCTGTTCTCAGTAATTAGCTTTTAATTAAATTTAATCTTTGATTGTACAGCACTGGGTTTCAGAGCTAGTCTCTCCGCTTACATTGTCACAGCATTGAATTATGGTCAGATAAGTAGATTATTTTGCTGAGGGGAGGGCAGTTGTCCTAGATCACTATCACCTTTGTTTTTTCAAAGGTTTTTAAGTTGCATTTCCAGATTCTAGTATCTTCAAAGACTTTACCAATGCTGATCCTGTTCCTTTAGCTAAGGAATTTTAGTCTCCGGTTTTGTCACACATCTCTAGTTCCCTGCAGTCTGAGCCAGGCTGCTGCCCCTCCAAAAGGTGTGCAATATCAACAATGGTGACTTTTATAGCAGTCACCTCAGTACTCTATTTTCTGTCTCTGACTCTATGTCACTCTATGTCAACCTCTTATGTCTGATGTCAGTGATCATGTTTATCCAAAAATACTGTTGTGGTGGATTTGTGTGCTAGTAATAGGATTTTGAGACCCTGAGATTCTGTGGCCTATAGACAATATAATTTACAGGATCAATAATTTCTGGGACACCTGTAGACAACATCAGTCACCAGTATACTCCAGACATAGAATACTATCTGCACACATCACACATCTGTAAAACTGTCTCCCACCTCTTCAGAAAGTCTTAAAAATAAAGCAGGTTATTCCAACTTGAATTGTAAAGATTGTAAAGACCTTGTCACATTCCCCAGATGACGTGATGGTATCAGACAACTTAATCAACTCCTGAAATTTCTGAGATCTCTTGGAGTTTCCTGGGAAGGGTGGCACAGCAGCTCTTGGAGTCCCCAGGCATAAAACATAAGAAAAACCTCTAATTCTTCAAACTTTTGCCAAACTTAATAGGAATAATTGTTCCTGGTTCTTAATCTCCTTCCAGCTGTCCTTCTGTCTGTCCTTCCTTCCACGCTCAGTTTGACCTTTTGCTTCGGAGATGCCTACCATTAGTTTGCATCTATCCGTTATTTCTCTTTTCTTTAGTCTTAACTTTAGAAGAGTACATGTGAGAAAGTGTAGAGATGAGCTGTGATCCATTCTCACTCTTCTTTTTCTTACTGCAGTAACCCAGTTGTAAATACCTTCAAAATTTTCATTAAAGAGGACCTGAATTTTAAGAATCAGAAGATGAATATCCTTAAAAACTTTATATTTAGTCTATCTAAATGTAATTCCTCATGAGTTACCAAAAAACATGTGCCTCATGAATTACCAAAAACCAGAAAATATCCCTGGAAAGCAACAGAGAGGAACTGGAAGACAATATAGGGCAACAGTATGTTAGAATACAACACTTGAGATATGATTTAAAATTTTGAAAATCCTTCAACTGGGGAGTATAAATAATAAGGTTTAATTTTATGATGTATATTTTAATACATAGTATCTTGTCACAGTTTATTAGAAACTGGTGTTATGGATAGACTGTTCTACTGACAAAGTTAATCTGCTAGTAGCACTGGGTATGTCTTATTTGATTGTGACTGCAGGTAATAGAGTAGTACGTGGATGTATGCTTAGCAGGTAAGGCATTACCTGTTGAAGAGTAGTTTAACAATTTTTATTTTCATGCCAGTGCCCTTTGCAATTAACTTAAGACATTTAAAAATGTTAAGTAACAAGAAATACTTATTGTGTCTTTGTTATTTTCCAGTTCTCTTGCTGACCTTTTTGAAATCTGGTTTTTGGTTGCTCGTTTTGGAGAATGGCTGGATATTGCGGCAGAACAATTACTGAAGGCTGCTGTAGAACCAGATGCTTTGCTGTGGCTGCTGGCATTTTACTACTGTCCTCAGAATGAAAATCAACAAAGGACTCAAACAATGGTGGGTAATGTAGCGATAGTAAGCAGCAATAAGCAGCAACAGTCTGCTTATGTCTTACTGCTATAAAACAAATAGTGCACACCAGAAAAATGAAAAGTCTACACTGGAGAAGGTTTTGGCTTTAGAAGGTCTCAGTGGAGAGAGTTGAAAGATAATTTTTGTGGATTTTCTTGGTGACATTTAGAAAACATTTTTCTTCTTTATAGTATATTATATAGATTAGCACCTTGAGTTTCTTTTGGATAACATGGGTGCTTTTAGTCACAAGTAAAACTACTCTAGGAATGGTATTTTTTAAATCACTGTGTGGCAGAATTCAGCATTCCTGTGTTACGACATCTTCTGAGAACGATACACAAGAGTAATCAAACAGCAGTCGAAGCAGTAAAGATACTTACCAGACACAGCCCTAATCCTAACCTTGCCCATCTATTCTGATTTCTCTTATGTATCTTTACTGATTTGGGGCATATATGAGATTGTAACAAGTATGTTATATTCCCACATGCTAGGTTTCTAACAGAAGGAAGCAGTGTTCTAACCTCACACACTGTACTGCATGAAGAGTGCTCTGTGTCTATGTATGCATGCAAATACATGAAAGCCTTTAATTTAGACCTATTACACAAGTTTGAACTAGCCCAAGCAATCTGATCTACAAAGCCCAGATTCAAAATCTGGCTGTAGCATCTCTAGTTTTCCTTTCCTAGTAATCCATTTGAAAACGGATTCTGTTTGATTTAAAACTGCAGCTCAGTACACCACTCTAGTAAAACATCATGCTTTCATTTTACATCTAATGGTCCATGAACCAAAACCAGTGTGTTCTGCAATATTTTATTTCCTTCTCTTCCCCTCCTGCCACCCAGATCGCACTACAAACGCAAGCTCACATCCCAATCACTTTTAAATTTTTTTTCTCTTTCATTTCTCATAGTCTAGGAGCAGGGGTGGGATGTTGGCTGAGCAGAGTTAGGTTAGAGCTACAGTGAAGAAAAGAAACCAGGGTTGGTTTTAGACTGCAGTTTTGGGAAAGAAGGCAATACCCAAGTAATAAACATGAGTGAATGAAACTGAAGGACTATAGGTGCAGATCTATGTATGGAACATTGTTCTAACTCCAGCACCATAGAATGAAATTGCATTGTCCCATATATAAAATCATCTCCCTGTGTGTCCCCTATTCTATCAGTTTGTTATTCTGTCCTAATGTATGACAAACTTTAGTGAGAAAAAAGCTTTTCCACTGACGGCCCACGCAGTATACTCATCTGTTCCCAGAGGTCTAATATTTCAGTTTGTTATGATTCTTTTCTTTAGTTACTTCTAATAAGACTTTTTTTTTTTTTCCACAGGTCAGGCTGCTTCAAAAGCATTCCCACAGTTCATGCAAAGCTTCTGCCTTTAGTTAGATATTTGCTTTTTCTTTTAATTTGTCCTTTGGCAGGTTAGCTCTCAGCTCTTTCAAATGGAGTGGTTTCCTCAACCCCTTCACCTTTCCCTAGTTACAGATTAAGATGGGATGGGAACTTCTGGCAGGTGCCAAGCTGGAGGACTTTTCATTCAGCATATTTTTGTGTGGAAAGGCATGCACTCACGACTTAAGATTTTGTCTTCCTGCTACTTACTTTAGGTAGCAGCTTATTTATCAGCAAGAGTGGAATACATAGGGTTAAAATGATTTAAAGAAGAAAAAAGCTACTTTTGCTGTTCACTAGACTTCACTCATAAGTGCAGGACTGAATATTCTGCTCAATATTTATTCATTTGTTGGAGTCCTTTCATACCTTTAGACTCTGAAACATTGGAGGAACAAAACTTGGAGGTTGGTCATAGTAACTTTGGCACTAAGAATAAGTCTCCTAGTCTACGTGAGCTCATGGAGCAGGGCCTGCTACTATCAATCTCCAGTCTGTGGCACATGGGATGGAGGCACACCAAGAATAGGATGCACAGAGGGATACAGAATCTTGAAGAATTCCAGTTACCTTTCTTTAGGTTGTGGTATCATTTGTTGCCTCACATGTAATTGTGGACATAATTCAAGAATAGCAGCTTTTTCAGACTATTGTATGTGGAATTGTTAATAGGGCAGGGATGAGAAAAGCAAGGTCAGGTAAATGACTGAAACAAATTGTCCTAATGAGCATGGTTGAGAAACGGGTGTCCTTTTCCTTTGCATCTGCAGTGGTATATTTTTCCATTGTTCCTGCACTTACTCATTTGGGTTTTTTCTACCAGTTTGTTCGGTTTATTTTTAATATAGTGAACAGAATTATTGTCAGGATTTTTTGCAATAGTTGCTTATAGTTCTTTTTCCATTGTGTAGGTGCCAAAATCTTCTCTTTTCTACTCCCAGTAAAAATTAGTTTTTATTGGCTAACTCAAAAGGTAAAACCATAAGTTGCAAACAACACAGGAAGAAGGAAAAAACTGCGTTCTTACCAGAAGATTTTATCAGCCAAGGTCAGGTTGCATGGGGATTTAATTGATTTGTAGCAGCAATACTGAAATGAGCCCTTGAGGAGCCTCTGTTCTTTTTCCCACAATGCAAAAATCTGACCATGTTCTGCTGAGGGACTTTCTCCATTTCCTTTTATTATTAAAAAAGGTCAAATCCTGGCTTGATGCCCTGCCTGCTTAGTTTGCAAGACCAAAGAAAGTTAAAAAATCCATTCTGTCCACCTCTCTGTGTGTGAATCAGTGTAAAAGAAATGTGTACAGCCCTTCCTTCCCTGTTCTCCCTGCTGCTTAAATTCAAACTCTTTTCATGTTTGGGTAGTTTCTGCCAAGGATTCAGTTTCCTGTTAGTGAATAAATCCAAAGGAAAAATACCATAGGTATGACCTTTACTATTCTCTGATCCTGCATCCTTTGAAATTGTTTCCTGCAGGTAGAAGCTCAAACAGTCTACAATCATCTAATGATGCTCTTTAGCTGTACAGTCCTTTCTGTCAAAGATCTGGAGGCTGCTGTACACAGTATAATGGATATAGAGCAGTGTTGTAACCAGCATCTTATAACACATCTTCTTACCAACTTTTTGCTCTTTTCTTCTGGTGGACATGTGATTGCCCAGGAATTTATTTACCATGTAAGTGTTTCTTCCTTTTTTTCAGTTTAAGTAAAAAAAATTCTTTTTACTATTTTGGATTTAAGTGCCTACCTCTTGTAAGGGACAAGGCCCAAGTGACTGTGCTGTGAGCACAAACAATTCCCCAGGAGAAAGCTCCAGAAGCCAGCCACGGGGATGGGCCAGTGTCACTCTCCTTGACTAACTAATGTCTCAACCACTCCTGAAACCGGGGTGAGAGAAGATTCTAGAAACCTTGGACTGGGGCCAATAAATAGGGGCACACATGAGCTCCCTCAGGGCGCTCTCCACACCGACACCCCCCGTTGGCAGGTCCGACGCTGGATCCAGGATCCCAGCGCTTATAGAGCGTTCGTTCCATTAAAGTTGATGTTCGTGTATGGACCTTGAGTGTTATCTCACTTTAATCCACACCGAGGGGATCTGCGGACCTTAGTCACTCTCCCCTTCTCGTAGGTGGGACGTGACACCTCTTAATAAAGAAAATACATAACAGAGAATTAAAGAAGATAATGACTACAGCAACTATACCTAACCGGCTACATATCTGTTTCAGCTACAGTCAAAATAGTTTCCTTCTTGACGCTTCTTGACAAGATCTCACTGAAGAGGTTGCTGTCCTGACTATACAGCTGCAAAAATAGTTAAGAGTAGTAGCTTGCAGTTAAGGGATACCTACAGTTCATTTACACCTGGCATAAATAGCATGTGCAAATATTTTGCTTTTCCCAGTTATAAATCACTCCCTTAATTATCCAGCTGCTGCAGAGATGATGGAACTGTCTTCTCTGTGTTTTCCATTATGTAAAACAGCTAGTTACTAAGTGTTAGCATTGATGAGGCAGAAGCTTGGTGCTTAAGCAAAGCCAGAGAGGAAAATGGTGTAATAATTGAGAGAAAAAAAGAAGGAAGACCTGAGAGAGTGTCACTTAGCATGTGAAAAAAGCTGAAGAGGAGTAAAATGTTGGAAGCGTGCCACAATCTCTTGCTATTGTTGATGAGAGCCTGCAGGTATGTTGGTGCAAATAGTATAATGTGTTTGTGTCTCTCAAGATAAATAGTGCTATGTCAGTATGAGATTAGGAATTTATTCCTCTCTAACTATAAAACCATACTCTTTTAAGAAGTACAAGCCTCCTGTGCAAGCAGATCTAGGGCCAGTGTGTGGTTTTAGCACTTCAAAAGTTTTTTTTCCTTTCAGCAGCAGTGTGCTCTTCCATCTGTATGGGATATATGGCATGTATAAGGAGATCTTATGACACAGAGAACTGGAAACCTATTTTGGTGGTTACTCCTTCTGGCTGACTAAACAAACAGGCATAAGAAGGACTAAGATATTTCTAGCATTTTAGGTGTAAGTTCACAAACGATCAATGTCTTCTTGGCATAAGAATGTAATGATAAAATTAAGAGGGGTTGTATGCATTTTTACAGTCTGCTGTTTTTAGTATTTCTCTTTTGAGGAGTGTGGCTGTTGAGCAGTGATGCTGTAATATACTAGTCTGCTGCTTTAAACCTCTTCAGGACGACCAAAGGCAATTTCTTGTTTCTTTATAGAAAGCAACATAACTAACTTTCAAAACTCTGAGTATTCCCCAGTGCAGGGTGGTCATGAGCTGTTGTAGGCCAGAGTATGTTGGTCTGATTAATTTTGACTGTATCTGTGTAATCATTAATGTGTAGCTAGGCTCTCCATGTGATCTGAAAAGGCCTGAAGACAATATATGAAAGGCAGAATGGTGTGGAACCAAATTGGGAGGCATGGCAGTGGTTTTAGTTAGCATAGTAAACTTTGGGATTAACACAGCAGATAACATGGAGTAAAGTCCCTCCTGATCTGCAATTGCAATGTTAGGATCTTTTCCTGGTATTTTGTCATCTTTTGGGGGAGGGATTTATTTTTACTTTTGAAAGCTTTATAGACTTGAATTGTCTCCCCAGACCCACCCCAAACCTTCCTGTGCTTTTAGTTGTTTTCTAAGGACATGACTTCTAGATGGTTACACTGTCCATTTGTGTTTCCTTTAAAAACTTTTTGACCTCTTGATTTGTTTCACTTAAATTTGAGAGAACAGTAGAAATCTCAAAGTTGCTCAGTTCCGCCAAGATGTATGAAAAGAGACACCGTGGGTAGAAGTTGCTTTTGAACTCAGAGCATCTCACATGTTCAGTGATGAGGGACAAATCTGTGGTTTTGTTGCAAATATTAAGGGACAATTCTTAGTACTTAGCAACATAATTGCATTATTTCCCATCTTCTCTGTTTGCTTTCAGATTACTGAGACAACTGATACAAGCAAAGAAGTTTGTAGCCTTCTTATCCGTACTGCATACAGAATTAACCGTAATGGAGAAGAAAACCAAAGGACTGTGAAGCTGCTGAATGAACTTCTTCAAAAACTAACATTGAAAGTTTAGATTTTTAATATCTATTTGTCAAGCCAACAAATCAGATCTTTATCCAGGTGTCAAGACTTTCATTAAAATCTTGCACTGCAGGTTACCAAGGGTAGAAAAATATCTACTTAAGCATATCCCACAACTTTGTATTCCCTCCTATGTAGTTGAAAATAATGCTTTATATTTGAAAAAAATCCTTTGTTTGGAAATGTTAACCTTTTAGAACATAACAGTAAATATTAAAGATGGTTGAAAATTTTGTTCTGAGCACCTTGTTTAACAAGAGACCTACGTCATTTAAAGCAGTTCACTCATCTCCTTGTTTATCTGTCTGAGATCAGTTTTTCTCTGAAATTAGCCATGGTTTTATTAGCAAATCATATCCAATTGCTTGGTGGGTAAGTTGTTCCTAAAATGTTTTGTTCTATAATTCTGCTTTTATGAAACTAATGATGATCTCAAATGAGAGTTAGTGATTCATGGTGAATGCACACTATGTTCTCAGGAAATCAACAGTGTTTCCTGAACTTTTAGTTCTTTTTGAAAATGTTTCCAAAATGAAACTCCTCTCAGATTTGCTAAATGATTTTTTTCAGTACTGCAGCTTTCACAGGACAGTGTTCCCTGCAAAGTACTATACCAATAGCTGGTCTCTGTCAACAGATACTGCGGGTAGAAGGTTGCTTGCAGTACAGCCTATTTTCAGTGTGCCATGACTGATGCTATTGTTTATTCGTTTAAGAAATCTTTTTTTCATTCAGACAAAACAGGGCAAGCACAACATAGGCATAAGGAAACTTTCCAATTTGAGGGCCAGATTTCCTAAAAAGAGCATATGGTTGCAACTCATCTCCTTCCTTTTTGTGTCCAGAGGTAGTTTGCTTGCTTCTTTGTTTAGGTTTTTTGTCTCATGCAAAGAGCGTGGACAGGGAGCAATGGCTTACTGTTTTACCCTTAGGAAAGTATTTGTCCCAAGTTTTGTGAAACTGTTTCCAGCTTAACTAGAAAAATAAGCATGGAGAATAGTAATGGCAGAGGATCTTAACACTTTTCAGTAATTTGTTCTCATATATTACCTAGCTTTAATGTCAACACTTGTGCTATGTTCAAAGATGGTACTTGGAATACTATCCTTGCATATAAAATCAGAGGCATGTATCTTAAATTAACACAGCTTTCTGAATGTAGCTTTTTTTTTTGAGCGAGGGAAAAGAAAAACAATGTACTTCGTGTCCCTTGGCTGTAGGAAGTGGAAGGATATTTTCTGTAATGCTGTTGACTGATTTCTTACAATTTTGTTCCCAGTGAGTCATATTAGACCAAATTACAGTAATTACATGTCCTCTCAGTCTGTTAATGTTTGTAATATTTGATTCCAGCATATGAAGAAGTAATAAATACGTAATGTATGTCTGTGAAGAAAGTTGGGGTTTTTTTTTTCCTCTTTTTGGATTAAAAATATTTCTGAATGAAAAATCAGACATATGTTGCAATTTTTCAGTTGTTGGTAGCCACACATATCTAAAAAAGCAAAATCAAGCAACCCAGTTTTCTATTCCCTGAATGTCATACCTGAAAAGCATGGCATTAAACTGAATTAGTTGTTGATCACAAACTCTGAGGTATTTGTCTAGTGGGAACACATGTAGAGTGCTCTACCTAGAATGATAAATAATCTCACATTTGTCTCCAAAGGAAGAATGATTTCTTTTTTTTTGCTTTAATTTCTAATCCAGTTGTTGGATATGAGATTCTTTGGTTGTCCTTAAATTCTCTTCATATTACAACTACATGTAATTTTAACTACTTAAAAGAAAGATTGGCAAAGAGTTGTAATATATGATTCTTGCAGATTTGTTAGGTGAATGATATGGGTGTTATATCTATCTCCAAAGGAAGAATGATTTCTTTTTTTTTGCTTTAATTTCTAATCCAGTTGTTGGATATGAGATTCTTTGGTTGTCCTTAAATTCTCTTCATATTACAACTACATGTAATTTTAACTACTTAAAAGAAAGATTGGCAAAGAGTTGTAATATATGATTCTTGCAGATTTGTTAGGTGAATGATATGGGTGTTATATCTATGTGTATTACAGTTGTTGGAGATGAATTTGTAACCGTCCTTTCACAGTGCAGTCCTTTTTTTTTTTTTCCCCATCAACAAACCACGTGAAAATTCTTCTAACTTTCTTAAACAAAATCAATATCCTGTTAAATAGTCATAAGTCAATTCAAGCAGGAAGGAAATGTGCAGTAAAGGCAGAAAGAACAAAATTAGTAGTGAATTGGTACATTTTTGTTTGGCTTCTTAAGAAATACTGCATGATTTAAATATTAGAAGGAGGGTTTGCTCATTTCAGGAGGCTTTAAGGAAGAAACCTAATTGATGCTATCTGTAACTTTTGAAAGATACATCTGTACTGGCATTCTTTTTGCTTTATTTAGCATAGTTGTTATCAACTTTTGGTATTTCTTTTTCCTTGCTCTTTCACAGTGCTTGAATTATGATCTAACTTTGATATAAACCATGATTTTGTGGCATGTTGAAGCTACTTCTGTTAGTTTGCCAGTGGAAGGCAACAGTGTGATTTGGTAGATGTGAGTAATGGAATATTTTTCATATCGTGGCTCCTGCATTATCCACCCAATGTGCGTCTTCTCTGTAATAGCTGCTTTCTGGAAAAGTTCTTTGGAGCCTTCAGCGCCGTACTCTTACGCAGAACCAGCCAACGAGTCCTGAAATCAGGCTTCAAGTAGCTTGTTCCCTTCCCTCCAGTCTCCATGTCAGCACACACCCTAATCCTGGATATTACACTGAATATAGAGAGCTTTTCAAAATCTTTCTGCTTCAAGGAGTTGTTTTGAATAAGAATACAAACAATAAATTTGACTTGTTTGTTGATGTTGCTTCTTTCCAGTCTAAGACTGCTAAGTTACAGGTTTTTGAATTCTGCAAGCTTTCCAGCATGGGGCTGGGTGGTTTCTGTGGATTTTTTTCAGAAAAAAAGCAACTTTTGTGGCTTTCATTCAACCAAGATCTTAGTACAGTGCATATACAAACCAGAATACATTTTATCTTGTGAGATACGGTAGGAACAGGTATGTTACCAGGTATTGCAATTTAGCTGACCACCAGTAACATGTTAATCTGTTACTTCTGGGAGTTGTGATCAGTTTCCATACTTGCAGCATTGTAAGTGCAAAGAGGTGCTAATAGAAAGTCCGACTGAAGATGCAAGTGAGTTAATACTAGTTTTGGTAAGTTAGAATTCATGCCATGGTGGTATATGTTTGGCTTGGTTTTGGTTTTGGGGGGTTACAATAAAAAAAAAATTCTGAAGCTTTATACAAGTTTAGGATGAAATCTCTAGCAAAAATGACTTGCAATTATTAAACCAAACACTACTAAAACAGGTTTACTCAATTTCTTTGCTGTATTATCCAATGACAGAATAAAATGCTAATGTTCTGCGTGAATGAATAATGTCGTGCTAATTACAATGCAGGTTTTCCTGTGATATAAGAAGGGTGTACGAAGGTGAGAAATTCTGACGCTGAAGTGCAGCTTTCTGTTAGACCCAAGTTTGAAAAGTCAAAACCTGGAATGTTATGGGAGGAGTCCTCCACCAGAGCACCAAGCATGTTTTTGAATCCATGTTTTTATACTTTCGAGATAGTCTGTAATGGCTTTGTTACGCAATCAGCATGTTTTGCTGGGCAACACCAGAAGTTAAACCAATGTAGCTGGTGAATTAGCTGGTGCTAGAGGCAGCCCTCTAGCACTTAATTCATAGCAGTTTTCACATGTGGGCCTGTTTAAGTCCTCCTGCCTCTGTCAAGTTTTCCTTACTCGTGATACAATTTTTCCTTAAATGCTCGCCTGGATTTAAAAGATATGCTCATGGTAGCCGTTTCATTTGCTGCCTTAGCAGAGAGTAGCTTATTCTGGGAATTTGCTGTTAGGTGGTCTGTTCGCTAGTGAATGCCAAAAAGGAGTTTCCCTTGCTTGCATTGGCCATCTTCCTTTAACCAGCTGTCTGGCTGCTGGAAAGGAATAAACCTCATGAGCCCCTTCTGATGGCTTAAGTGTACTCATAGTGACTGGGTCCTTTTAGCGGCCAAGAGCCAGCTAGGGATAGGTATTGGATTGCCATCAGCCACTGAAACAAAAATTTGAAACGTCAGCTGGCTGTAGCGGAGTTCTAGCAGTATCGTTAGTAGCCATGGATTGTGCCTTATTTTGTATTTTATGTTCTTGCATGTGTGTGAAGGGAGAGAGGGTGAGAAGGAAGAAAAAACCTAGCATGTTGAAACTCAGTTGCAGAAATGAAGCTTGTGATTTTTTAATTCAATTTAATTGTAGTACTGATAGGATTAGGAAATAACAATTCCATGTAAGGCTAACTAACCTGAACATCAACAAGTAGCGGAAAAAAAACAGCAATACTATGTCTTTAATAGGTCTGTACATTTAACTAACTTCCCATCTCTTAACAAATCTTGCTACTTTAAAAGCATGTTTCGGAACTCTTCTGTATTATGTCAGATCATAGACTCATTTCATAAAAAAGCAGCCCCTCAGGAACAATGACCCTCTCTTTTCTGTTATTTGAATAAAAATATGTTAGGCCCATGAACTTTTGCAGATGCATATTGCCATCTTGAAAAGAACACATTTTTACATATTCTTGACCATAATGAACAGTTCCATGCAGTTATCCACATTCTGAATTACACTGTCCTTGAGATTTCCCACATGTATATGCCAAATCAGCCTGTATATACAGTTTATTCACTCCTTGCTGTTTTGACTTTATTTCTTAGCTTATGGGTTTATTTTGAGGCTCCCAAAACAGGTGTATGCAATATGTCATTTGCATGCTACTGTTAAAAGTTCCTTTAATATTTCACGTATGAGAAAGCAGCTTTTCTTTGTTTTGACTAATGATGCTGTAACTTCTACTGTGTATAAGTTGTCTAAAGATAGGACTTCCCTTTTTTTTTTTTTTATTCCAAACTAACTTGTAATAGTAGCTGAAGATACGAATTTCCCATCTGTATTATCATTCCCTGTAGAGACTACCAGTAAGTGTTTATGATAGAATAGAATGGTTTGGATTGGAAGGGACCTTAAAGATCATCTAGTTCCAACCCCTTGCCATGGGCAGGGACGTCTTCCACCAGACCAGGTTGCTCAAAGCCTCATCCAGCCTCACCTTGAACACTTCCAGGGATGGGGCATCCACAACTTCTGTGGGCAACCTGTTCCAGTGGCTCGCCACCCTCATAGTGAAGGATTTCTTCTTTATATCTAATCTAAATCTGCCTTCTTTCAGTTTAAAGCCATTATCCCTTGTCCTATCACTACATGCCCTTGTAAAAAGTCCCTCTCCAGCTTTCTTGTAGGTCCCCTTCAGGTACTGGAAGGCTGCTATAAGGTGTCCCTGCAGCCTTCTCTTTAAGTGCTTTTAATCTCATTACTGTGCTACACTTCCATATCAGCTTGAGATGTCTGTCAATAGAGAGGGAAAAGCCAGTATCAAATTCCACTGAAGAGGAGGCCTTGAAATTTGCTACAGAATTAATTATTAAGGTGGAAATGACTGATATGTGTGTCTGTGAATTCAGGGATTATCTGTGAGTTTCTAGCAGGCAGGATCATTACCATCTTTTCTGGAGACATGACAAAAATACAAATGTCTCCATAGACCACTAAATTTCTTCTTCAAATGCAAAAAACATTTTTATGTTTCAACTTTCCTTCTTGTGGGTTTGCTTCTTTGCTAAAACACAAATGATCAGTGTTGAGCAATACACTGTACAGCATACTTTTAGGGCCAGACTGAATTGCTATAGTTGCTTGCTCTGGCCTGCTTGACCTAGGCCATAAAAAGATGCTGAGCAAATGTCAAGCCCAAACCTTGCAATTAAGCCATAACATCCATTTTGGAAAGATGATAATTCTGTTGGGATTTAAAAGTTTGTGCTGGTTTTGGCTGGGATAAAATTAATTTTCTTCATAGTAGCTAGTATGGGGCTGTGTTTTGGATTTATGCAAAAACCAGTGTTGATAATACAGGGATGTTTTCATTACTGCTGAGCAGTGCTTACGCAGAGTCAAGGCCTTTTCTGCTTCTCACCCCACCCCACCAGCGAGTAGGCTGGGGGTGCACAAGAAGCTGGGAGGGGGCACAGCCGGGACAGCTGACCCCAACTGGCCAAAGGGATATTCCACACCGTATGATGTCATGCTCACTATATAAAGCTGGGGGGAGAAGAAGGAAGGGGGGCACCTTGGCGTTTGTCTTCCCAAGTCACCGTTACGCGTGATGGAGCCCTGCTTTCCTGGAGATGGCTGAACACCTGCCTGCCGATGGGAAGAGTTTTCTCACTTTTACTCTTCTGATTCTCTCCCCCATCCCACTGGGGGGGAGTGAGCGAGCAGCTGTGTGGTGCTTAGCTGCCACTGGGGTTAAACCACTACAGTCCTTTTTGGCACCCAATGTGGGTCTCGAAGGATTCGAAATAACAACAGCTTTGATTGGAATGTGCTAGATGATTGAATTTATAGCTGTTACTGCTGCTTAGCTATTAATCGGCAAGCTTCTGTGCTTGCCATGAGGCTGGCTTGCCTTACTGTACATTAGAGTCTAGTGCTCGTTAGTGGCTGCTTTCTTTGCTTTCACTGCTTGTTGTAGTGTTGTACTGCTGATCATCTGACTCTGCTGTGCCTGGGAACATTTTGGTAACAGCAATGGCCATGCGCCTGGGCTGGCAGATGGCCAGGGCATTGCTGCCGTTTCTGTGCTGCCGTACTGGACAGGCTGGAACTCCAGTGTGAACTCGAGTCGAAGGGACTGTGACCTGTGGATGAGTCCATGCGGGAGCAGGACACCCCAAACTGTCTGTGGCTGTGGATAAACCCATGCCAGAGCAGGTACATCTCAAAGGGTCTGTGGCCATGGTTATGTCTGTGCCGCAGCAGGTATACCTCTGAAGGGATTGTGGCCCAAGGATAAGTCCGCACTGGAGAAGGTACAGCTTGAAGCATCTGTGGCTGTGGATTAGTCCATGCTGCAGCAGGTACACCTTGAAGCATCAATGGCTGTGCATGAGGCCATGCTGTGGCACCTCAAAGTATGTGGCCATGGATAAGCCCACAACAGAGCAGGTACTCCCCTGGAGGGACTGTAGCCATGGGTGAGGCCATGCTGGAGCACGTACATCTCTGAAGACATTGTGGCCCATAGATAACGCCAACCTGGAACAGGTGCACCTTAAAGTGACTGTGGCTGTAGAGAAGTGCAGTACTCTGCATGATACCTTATCATGGCCTAGCTCTGTAGAACTTTTTTGTTTTGTTTTTGTAATATGCTTTTTCATAGTGCTTTTTATGTGTCAGAAATCCATATATGCTCCTTATGCCTTGAGTCCTACTTGTTTCCTCAAGCTGCTCACTTGCTCAGGCTGTGTTTCTGGCTAGACCTGTTGTTTCCAGGCTAGACCTTTTTCCTTCCCTCTTACGTGTGAGGAATGGGCAATAGGGTACAGCTAATTCCCTTCTAAAGAAGAAAGCACAGAGCCAGCAGCAGCTGCAAACACCTCCCAGCAAAGCTGAAGGCAGAAAACAAAGCGGAGAAACTGCTGTCAGCAAAATGGTATGTTTTACTCTGTGTTTGTAGCAGAAAGCGTATGACCAGGAATGCATCTCGGCTGAAGGGGCAAGGGACTTGCCTAGGTCACCTCTTCATTATGGTCTGCCTTTACTCTAATGAAGTGACCCAGTAAGCGGCACAGGAGAGTAGATGGTGATCCTTGCCTAACTATACAGATACAGTTTTAGCTTAATTTGAGATTAATTTTTACAGTTAAAAGCTATGTCCAGAAAAGCATCAGTGAGATCCTACCCAGCTGCTGGCCTAATGAAATAAGTGGGAGACAGTCCAGCCTTCTGCATGGGGCTTTCTAATGCTATCCAAAGCAAAACTACCACTGTGATTGGAAAGGTCTGAATTAGAGATGGGAGAAGAAAAACCAAACAAAATGCTTTATTTTATTCAGAGGGGGCTGACTATGAAACAGAAGTAGAATGAAACCTAAGTAGGGCAAGGACACGCCTATGTCAATGCCTGTGCTTGTCATAGCCACATACATTGATATGTAAATGTATGTTAACCTTCAAGTCTTAGTTTTCACCTCTGAACAGAGATTTAATGTCGTAACATTTCTGCCATTTTCCCCAAATGCCTGATTATACTTAAGAACAAACAACTTAACAAATGGGCAGTTTCACTGGATTTTAAAGTGTTGACAGTCAAGTCTGGATAGAGGTATCATTTGATAAAACATCACTTCCAGTAATGATTTTAGTTATAGTAAGTTTGGAAATTGAATTTTTTGTTATTTGCTTTTATTTACTATAATTAGAATCTACAACTTCCTCCTCTCAGGAAATTATTATGGAAACACCCACCTTGGGAGAATCTTGAGTAAAATGAACAGTGCTAAACATTGCTTTTTTTTTTTCTGCTAAGCTTTCAATAGGGCCTATTAAAAACTTGAATAATTAAATGACACTTTGTACGGTTCACTCCCAGAGCTTTTTACATGCTTCAGAAGGATTTTAAACTAATGGTAATGCTTATATCATGTTAATGAAGCTACTGTATAATACATACAGGAGTTTTCTGTTCTCTCTTACTTCTGATGAGTTATGGTGACAGTAACTATTTGAAGCTACCTGTAGCTTCCTTCCTAATCTGGAGCCTCACGCTATTTAGCAGTGCTTGGATTAGCAACAAAAGGCCAAACAAACCCAGATACAGGGCCAGGGCTGCCACCTCTTTGCTGTTTTTTAGGTTGTTTGGCATTACTGTTTTATGTTACGTTCATTTTCTCAGTTGCTACAATGCATGATGGATCACAAAGTTGTTGTGAGGGAAATCAATGTTCAAGTTCATGCTCACGTTAATACTGCTGAGACAGACTGGAACAGCTGTAGCAAGTAAAATAAACTACTGCTGTGCTCAATATTAAAAAAAGCTAAGAAAAGTAGATTGTTTTGAAAGAACAGGAATTTGGTGATATTTGTAAATGTGTGGAATGTCTTACCTGCCATGTAGTTTTAACAGTACTGGCTATGAACAGGCTTACAATGTATTTGTGTGTCTTGTGCAAGAGCCTTATCCAGCTCTGGGTTCTTTCCCTTACACAATGGAAAAGTCAAAAAGCAAGCTGGTTTCCTTTGCTGGCCTTCGCAGAAAAACCTGTGAAATGAAGCGTAACTGTTCTATGAACAGGATCCCTTAATAACTACATCTGTGAGCATAACTGCATTAGAAGTCATTGCAGTATCTCAGCACATTCTTGGACAATTTCCTAACTCTTGCTGCATTTGAAAGAAGTTGCTGAGTGTCCCATAATTCAGGTATTGACACTGTGTGCCTGGAAAGGGGGAGGTCAGAAAATGTAGTGAGTTAAAGAGGAACTGTACTCTTTGGACTGAAGTCACTGTTTAGATTCTGAGCACAAGAACTTTTAAAAAAATAATTACCACATTTAATTTTTTTTGTTAACATCCATTAACTAATGACTTTCAGCTGCTTCTCTCCTACTGCAAAAGCAGAAATGGGGTCATTCTTTTTCCTAAGTTTGTAAATTAATGTTGAACCACTGTGCAATGGAAAAACTACACATACTTGCAAAAAGTATTTATTTTTACAAGAGTATTCGATGTAAAACAATAGTGTACAAAGCAAATATGTTCACAAATTTTTGTGTTTTAAATTCTTTCTCTCTGAAAGGAACAATTAAGATGTCTTCTGATCAGTGGAGCAGTACGTTCCTAGGAAAGAAGAGCTACACTTGATCACTGTGCAAAAGGAGCATACAGGGGTATGGAAGACATTTTCAGAAAATGGAAGGTCTGACATTTCTGGTAAAAGTTAACCTAAACAAGACAGAGAAAGAATGCTGATCTTCATTCTTCCTTCAGTCCCATCCCCTCACCATGATGATGGCTGGTCACTTTTCACAGATTGAAAAATTCTGCTTCCAATTAACCTCGCCAGCCCCACCCCAGCTCTCCCTAATTTTATATTGGCTTTTTAATTTGGCATAGAAGTTACAAACAAAAAAATTTAAGTACAGAATACAGTTTCATCGAATTTCAGAGATTGCTAATGTTGGCCAAATTACTGGAGTGCATAAAATCGTTCAAAACAAGAGTCCCTGGCACCTGCAGACTGGAATGGTTGTATCACCAAAAAGCAGGGATAAACCCCAAATTTCCTGTATTAAAGAACTACCTAAGCCACAGTAACGTGTGTGTATGTGTAGTTTGTTTTGTGCACATGCGTTCTTGGTTACAGTGAGCCTCTGGAAGACATAAATATTGAGAGGTAAATGTTTCTGTCAGCTGATTGTTTTAGCAGTCACATAATCCTTCCTTTGATGTCTTGGGTCAATGAAATCCTAGTACCATCGGGGTTTAGTAGGAGATATATTAAAAGAGTTTCTCTGTGATCTTTCCTGCAATGGAAACAGCAGTAAAAGTTATTATTCTGTCATGACAAAGGAGTATCTGTGCATTCCTGATTGCCCCCGCTTTCCAAATGGAGTTATTTTTTAGGTTACTGGTAGAGCATAACTGTGGTTACAGAGTTAATAACGATCTCTTTAGATTTCTAGAGCTACCACAACAAGGTCTGGAAAAGACAGGGAAGATCCACAGTGCAAGCACATTCTCTTGGTTATTAGCAGGTTACTCTGAAAATAACGCTGGAGGTCAGTTATCAGAGCGATACTGTGTGATGTGCTACATATCCACATACCTTCTTGTCCTAAGCCAACACTTCTCTAAACAGTACTGAGGTAGCTTTTCCACCTTAGGCCGTTTAGTGTTTAACATCAGGACATCGTAATGTATACTAATTTGGTTTTTGAGAGAAAACAGTAACAACATTTCTCAAAGGCTCTTAGAAAAGGTACATCTTTTTTTGCTCTAGGGCTCGACTCCTGTTCCTGCTGAACTGAGCCAGTGTGTAAAATCAGAACTGATATCAGCTCAGTAGGCACCGGAGGACGGGTCCATCAACAGCCTGGAAAAACAGCAGCAGCAGCCGTAAGTGGCAGCTCCAGTCGGAAACAACCATTTCCTGCAAACAACACACAGTGCTAAGCTACAACTGCAGAGAGATCATGACAGCATCCATTAAAGAGAATACTATGAAACAAAGCTTTATAGGCAATTCCAGTTTAAAGTCACAAACATTTATTTCCTCTGACCTTTAGAAAAGCATGGTAACCAAATTACTGTAGGCGATGCCTTACGTTTGCAGTCAGACCAAGAATTTAAGGAGTACTGTTTATTCTCAACTAAAACCAAGAGTCTTTGGTCCTCCCCAAGTCACCCCTGCCTCTTATCCTCGATACACTGCATCTCACACACGCGCATTCACTGTAAATCTGCCCATTCAGCAGCAAGGTATCTCAGCCAGCAAACGCTCTCCACCCTGCGCAGGCTGACATTAAGCAAAGTCTCCTCTCCCCTTCTCTTCAGGTGCAGAACTTAGCCACTGTGAACAAAGAGGGAAACAATCACTGTTCACCAATCAGCTAAGCTCTGCACCTCGCCAGAGAGGTCTCCATCTCGGTATAGCTAATTATCGGATGAGGTTCTTCTGCGATGCATCTGCTGCTTTCCTCTTTTTTTTTGTTTAGTGGACAGAGAGGATTCCATGCTGTGTACAGATCAGACAGTTATGGTGAGTTTCATACTAGCAGCTTCGGTCATGGCTGTGTGGTAATCCCTGGCAATGTGATTTTAATCTTAAGTCACAAATCATCATGCCAGGAACCCAAACAGCCACAACATTAAAAGTAAGCTGTGCAGTCACAGAGTGTTGTTATCGTAACAGTATCTTTAGATGTTATGTTATAGCTCACCATGCACTTCTAGTCTGTCTGAAAAGTCAAACGGGCAATTCTGGACTATTCCTAACACATACATACCATGTAATTTTCCTCTGCTAAATACTTACCACCAGAAGACTGTAGAAATTTTGATTTTTAAATTTTATTATTGAAGGAACTATAGGAAGACAGTTCCAAGTACAGTAGTACCAGAACATACTGCATCTCCATGTTTCTGGCCTTCAGACACTTGAAGGCATCTACCAGATTAAAAATTGTTGAACGTAACTCAAATTCCTGTGGGTGCTCAATAATTGGGAGCACACAAGCAAGTCTCTTAGCCCTACCTGTTTTAGAAGGCGAACCTCCTACCCCATAACTGATATCCTGGCACTCTACAGTCTAATCCACTTTTCCCAAAAAGTTTTCTTGGCAGGCACAGTTCTTGTCTATACAGAAGAACAACATGGCTGTTCATAAACAAACTTGCTTTCATGGTATCTATCTGCTGTATTTCATATAAATAAAGTAACCACACATTCAAGTGGAACTTGCTATGGAGTACTGCTACATGTAGAGGCTTGAACAGGAGAAAATTAAGATTTCTGCTCGGTACCAATTAGAAAATGATGATTTTGCTAAGTTAGATGCCTGAATTTTGATACCACAAATCGACTGTAAAGTTATGTGAACAACGAAGGCAATCAGTCTGTCAGATGAGTTATATCATTAAGCAAAAATCTGAGGTATGCTGTACTGGAAGAGACCTTCATACCAATCCTAATTGGCTATGTGTTAAACATGCATGTACAAACACTGTAAGGTTACCTCCGGCTACTCAAATCGACTGAGAAATGGAGAATACCTTTGCAAATTACCAGTTTATAGCCTGCAGCAATCTTTACTTTGTGAATATTTCTTGCAATTCTGCTTTTTTTCTGGTGATTCCTCCCCATTAATTTCAGAAACAAGCTAGATTATGTATGATATTAAGCAGCTTTTTCATGTTAAGGCTACTCTTCTTACCTCATAATCAGTCTTCAAAGGCCTTACTACACTTAACACAAAAACATTTGAATTATCAGCTTGTTCTCACACGATTCAGATTTGCTTCCAAGTGCACAGCTTCGTACTTCCACTGTGGGCTCAGATTCTTTGCAAAGACTGTGCTGCCTATCAAGTCAACATGCAGCTTCGTTAAACAGAAATGCTCCTTGCACAACTGCAACTTCTGTAAGCAGAGTTAAGAATACAGAATGGGAAACAACTGCAGGTGGAGCCTGGCCTTCTCTGGCCATTCCGACTTACAGTTGCCTCTTGTACAGTCCATTACAAAGTCATGCTCCATGCTCTCCAGCTACTGCCTACACGTATCTAACTCACTGCTCCAGCAGCTAGGCTTAAAAAAAAGAAAAAAAAGAAAGCAACATATTTAACAAGTTACTTCTCGAGCTAAGCAGCCACAAGCTGTATGGTATGCCAAAGTTTACTATGTTTAGTGAGCTCTGCATATTCTTTCTGGATGAGGCAAAATCAGGGTGTTTAATTTAAAAAGAAAAATCACCTCTTCAGAATAACATCTCTGCCACCACTTTGGCTGAGGACGCATCCATATGTTCTCGTGCTGCAGCAAAGCATTTATGTGCAAGTTCTTGCTGTTTTGCATCTTCGTTCACCATTAATTCACCATAGAGGTACACACCCATTGCCTGAAAGAGGAACATAACACACAGGCATCCTATCACCAGTAACGACTAGTTAGCTGGTTTTCATTCCATTGACCTCCTAGTACTCATTTAATTAAAAACAAAACAAAACAAAACAGACAACCCAAAACACAGAAAATACCATATACTTTACAACACCCTCCCTTCCCCCAAAAAAGTAGTTTGCTGTGGATCTTTTTAGCCTAAGGATGGTTGTCTATATGTTGTATTGAGTGTGTAAGAACAGAATATTAATATAAGAGGTGTGTTATGTCGTGACAAGAAAATGCTTTCTCACTCCATTTTTCTTGCCACTTTTCAAGTTGAAATCTGTTTTCTTTTATCCACCACACGAAATATTTCTAAATGCCCCTTAAGAAAACAGCTTGTCCTTCCTTCAGCAGGATACACATTTTCTTTCCAGTTGGGATGTTTACACACACAGACACACAAATAACGAGAACATCAACCGAAACAGTCCACTCTAAAATTCCCATTTGGCAATTCTGTAACTGGACATCAACTGAATGCTCTCAGGTCTGTGTTTCAGACTCTTCTCTTTACATCTGAGATACAGCTGAACATGCAAGAATTCTGGTTTAGGCTTTTCCTAAGTACTCATTCATAGCAGCTATCAAGAAAGATGACAGGGCACCTGGGGGTGAGATCTGGGCCCCTTTGACGGCAGGTAGCAACGCACTGGCTAACTTAACCGGAAACACATTGGGGATTGCCATTTTTTTCTGATGATATAATGTTTTCACCTAAGTACAGGAATTCAGTAAATGTTAAGCTGCACTTACCAAATTAGGATTATACATGTGACAAAATATTAGCAGCTTGGCACACTGACTTTTACAGTTGTAAATGTTTGGACAGTTGCAGGAGAGAGAAAATTTGGATAGCACTGAAAAAACACAATTTTTAATACTATTCCTCATAATTTCTAGCATTGGCTGGTAAACCTTAAAAAAAAATAGCTTCAACAAGAAGGGAAATTTAAAGTTTAACAAAGACTGACATTAAAGGAAGAAGTCCCAGAGTGGCAGAAACCTGCCAGACTCCTTGCCAATCCCCTAAGCGTGCTCTCTTCCATCCAGAGACCCAAGAACTCATATTTCCAGGGTCTGCAGCTGCACCAGGGTCTGGAAGCCACACCAGGCACACACACGGCCTTGGAGTTGGGCTCCAGTCGCTTTCATAGAGAAATTAAAAATGTTGGAATTCTGTTACAAATAGGAATTACCTTCTCTACCCAGTGTTAATAATTTTCCCCCAAGCCTAAACATGAACATGCAGTAAACACACTGGGGTTTTGTAGTCCTGAAAAGGATTTAAATAGTCACATTTGCATTTTTCCCAGACTTTAAAAAAAGCCAAGTCTTTCATGATCAGTAAGGACATGCAACTGCTCTGATTTGAGTTGTAATCACTCCAGAAGCTGGTTGTGCCATAAACCGTATACACTGCTGGAGTAAATGAAATGAAAGACATTGAAGATTACGTAAAAAAAAAAGTTGCAAAAATTATTTCCCTGCACTGCAGAAAATGTTAGTCTTTATTTGGCATGGTATCTGTTCCAAACATAATGCAATTCAATATGGTTGGTTTTATGAACGCAAGGATTTCCCCACCCCCCCCAGGCTCCTGCTGGTGGTTATCTCCATCCTTTCACAGGATTAAAATATGCACAATATATGTAACTCCTTATTTTCATAAATATTGTTGTTTTATGCTGCTGCTTTTTTTTTTTTTTTTTTTTTTTTTTTTTTTTTTTTTTTTTTTTTTTTTTTTTTTTTTTTTTTTTTTTTTTTTTTTTTTTTTTTTTTTTTTTTTTTTTTTTTTTTTTTTTTTTTTTTTTTTTTTTTTTTTTTTTTTTTTTTTTTTTTTTTTTTTTTTTTTTTTTTTTTTTTTTTTTTTTTTTTTTTTTTTTTTTTTTTTTTTTTTTTTTTTTTTTTTTTTTTTTAAATAAAGTGCTTGCCTTAAATAAAGTGCTTGCCAGGAAGTTTGGGGCCTGTTTATTGGCTGAGATATAAATAGGAGGTATACTTCGGAGCTGGAAGAAAGAGCACAAGAGACTGCAATAACTTTATTGTGCTGTTGTGATAAAATGGATTTGCCTGAAGGCACAAAAACCTCATTGGCTGTAAATGGCTTTGGTCATTGTCAACATAAAAGATGAAGACATTAATATCTTGCCTAGACTTTGACATATCTTGCAACCTTTCTGTTTTTTACATACATTTTAAATATATAAGTCATCCTGGGCAGTGAATGTCTTGATTTTATAGAGTTCATACTGAATAAAAATAAATAAAAGTGGAAGAGAAAGAACTAGGCAGAGCTACAATTAGAATTGTGAGTTCATAATGGCCTAAATAAAAAGCCATAGTAAAGACATCATGTATGACCAGCCTTTTAAGACCTTCAAAATCTTCTGGTATCATTTCCCTAACCGTGGCGAGGCCTGCATTCTCTGGATGCATATTGTTGTACTGTGCTTCTCCTTCTGGATGTTGTCTTGAAAACTGAAGTCACCACAGCACCGACTGCTTTGCACCTAGCTCATACCTACATGCAATAACATTCACAGCTAGACTTGCCTTTGCCATCCTGCAATAGGAACCAATGCTGAGAAGTATCTTCCTAGCATCACTGCTACCTCTGGCTTGCATAAAATGGAAGGAAAGGAGGGCATATATCCCATTTCACCACTTACCAGAAGATTAGCATGCTTAGGTGGGGTTGAATACCCCTAGATGGCTTCCTTAAACTATGATGTTTAAGGGGCAAAAGAGGCAAAAACTGAATACACATTCAAGTCTTTGACAAACTGCAGCAAGAAAATATATTAAAATCATTTTTTACTTTCACACTAAGGATATACAAAAGTTGATTATTTTGAAAATGCTAATTAAATGTAACTGACCTGATCTTCTCTGAGAAATTTCTCAACATCTCCATACCCAGGCACATACTTGTGTTTAACAACAAGTTCACACCACCGATGACGAACCTTTGGGAAGAGGAAAAAATATTAGGGCGGTGGGGGGAGAAACTGTATTGTATCTGTGTGAGTGTTGATAAACAATACATCTCTAACCCGTTCGGTTTTGTCATTGTCGTTGGGTTTGTGTTTTTTGGTGGATTGGGTTTTTTTCCGCCAGCAGCCAGGCAGATGCCTCTCGACATTAGTCAGTAAGCTGGGCAGAGCCCTGCGCGTGTGCGCCTGGGCTTCGGAAACCCAGAGCGCCCAAAGACAAACTCCTGGTCCCAAGTTAGTTAACGCAGATCCAGGCACAGATCTGCAGCATCTTCACCTCCGCTGTTTCCAGTCTTGAGTTTTTTTCCTTTACGTTAGGCTAGAGGTTATTTCTTTTATACTGTTAGAAGGGGGGAGGGGGAGGAGATTAGCACTGCAAACATCTGAAGAGCCACATGACATAATTGATAATTTCCCCTACGTAAGCGTATAATCCAAATGATAAAAAGGCTTAAATATAATTCTGTAGCAATATTAAATCCATGCCAAAAGGATGAGTTAGATATAAAACCATGAAACAGGGAGCTTTCAGTTAAATGAAACACAGTTTTGCCACCGTATCTTTGCAGTAATAGATTTTAAGCACCTTGAAAAGCGTTTAAAATCTGTCTACACTTAAAAAGCTGGGCTGTTCTACCAAATGCACATTGACAAAACCAGTTATTAACATACTGTAATGTATGTATGGAAATTTTCAATCACAATTGAAAAATATTTTTATTTAAGTAGTGTGAACATGAATTACATGTGGGTTTTTTTGTTGTTGTCTTTAAATTTCTGACTTTGTTCTTAGCCACTCTTGTGGCATAAGCATCATCTTGCTCTCCAGCAAGGCTTCCTCAGTTGTAGGCAGAGATCAGCCTAACATTTTATATTCCATTAGTGGCTCAGCACTGATCCTAAAGGAAAACAGTTAAGTGCAATAAAACCCTCCCACCCTCCCAATCCTTCTGTTTCAACCTTCGTTCTTACCATCTTGCAAAAGACAGGGCACCTAATAACAATCACCTTTCATAGTAAGAGTAAAATGTTAGCAGCTCTAATATTTTTCAAAACTGAGTCCAAATTGTGCTCATATCAAATAACTGAACATGAACCTTCTTCTGAATGATAGATTTACTGACAACATCGAGAATGGAAGCCAGAATGGGAGGGGAAAAAGAGTCACACTTAAATATATTGTTGATTTTGGAAATAAGGTATATGGAAATATTTTCCTTGTCATCTTAGTCCTCGCCAACCTTACATCTCAGGAAAAAATTTCACAGACGTATGTAATTAGATGTTAAACCATTAGCATAATTGACAAGTGATAAATGCTCACAGGTCCTGGAAGAGTCCTTTTTGGGTACCTGATATCTCTTTACAGCTGACCTCTTATATGGAATAGTTTGAACACAGCTTATGAATGAAATAAAATGCTGGGGGGTTTTGTGGCTGAGCAGAGTTCACACTCACAGCATGTAAGATACTGAACAGTTACAGTGCAACGCGTGCAAGGGAATGAAAGCTGTCTCTTAAAGGTTTTTGCTGACAAAATAATAGCTGTTAAGATTCCTGCAAGTTGAACCAGAGCTAAATCTACAGAAGTAAATAGCTTTCCAGGATTCAACTCACTTCGCTGTAGATGGCCATATCCATAATGTAGACCTTCAAAACCCTACCCAGCTGCTGCTTCTCCCTGGAGACACTGAACATTTCACCAGTAAATCTCTGCAGGCAATCCAGCTTTGTTACAGAGTGTTTCTCATAGCACCAAGCAGCTCCATGCCTGGACCAAACCTTCAAGGCTCAAAAATTAAGCATACACCTCTCTCATCTGTAGGGTGAGTTAACCAAACAGAATATAAACACATTTAAAAGGTTGTATATCTTCATCCAACACACTTTATTCTGCACCTTCTGTCACATATTTAAAAAAAAAAAAAATCCTTATGTATTCTTATAGCATGTATGAGAAACATAGGGAGGAGAAAGGGACTGTGGTCTTCTCCTGTGATCACTGCTCTTCTACATCTCATGGTCCAGCAGTTACAGCACTGACCCAGGAGGTAAGTAATGAAGTCCAGTTTCTGTGTCTGCTCAAGATCTCAAACTGTGCCTTCAGTGAGAATATTTCAACAGCAGGTTATAAAGTCTTCTGGAATGGGGCTCTCTTCATACCTCCTGGTGAAGCTGTTTTTTCCCCTGCAGTTATTAAAATATTTCTTGATCCTAAAGGAGGAAGTCATAAGACTTTAGGGCCTAAATTTCTGAGTACTTTGAATAAGAAGCAGGGACCTCACTCGCTCAGCGCACAAGCCAGCTTGTCCCCAACACGCCTTCCCTGGTGTGACGGTAATAGCTGCATGGAGAGCAGAACAGAAGTTCTGCCTGTGAAGGCATTCATGTGGTCCTACTTCCTCACATACTAATGTTGCGTATGTCTGCCTTACATTTGTATCATGGCCTGATCATCTGAATCCCAACGGCTTTGGAAAACACGGAACAATTAAGCTGTGCCCGTTTCCTTAATTGTTGGTTCCTCCACAGGGTTCCTGTTCTCGGCAAGCAACCTCCTTTCAAATGGTTTAAAAGAAAAATATTTATTTGTTGAGTGAGATCTGGTACAGCGCACACTTTTCTTTCTCTCTTTTGCTTTTTTCCCTTTCTTTCCCAGGGTGAGTACAAATCCTGGCACTTTTCCAGATCTGAAATGCTGGTGCTTTGCCAGTTGGGGCAGGAGCAGCATGTCTGTTGTCCTCAGATTACACATTTGCCTCCTGTTTTCCAAAAAGCCCCAAATGCTCTCGCGGCAGAGCAAACTACAGGAGAACCACTCGCTGCCGAAGTGCCTGTGAAACCAGCAGGGCAGTCGGCCCCGCCGGCTCTCCCGTGTCTCCTACGGAACCCCAGTAAGCTGAGCACAGAAACCAAGGCTGGCTCCGAGTGCAAGAGGGGCAGGGGGTGACCTGCACAACGCTGGCACTGAAATCTTCACTAACAATTGGACTGAACATATATATTGGTTACTCTCCTGCCCCCCACGCCCTCCATGCAGGGTGACATATAGGCGGCCATGTAACACAAACTGCAGCTAAAGCAAACACAGCCATTTCACAGATACATGCACTATAAAGAAGTAATTTGTCTAGTGTAATCCAGCCCTAGGCTGATACCACAAACACGAGAATTTTATTCACATAAGAGAGGGACGGGAGAAAAAGAAAATTCAGTTCCCAACGTCTCATCCAATGCTTAGAGCAGGAAAAGTAAAACAGGCCCCACAGCTTCACAGCCTAGTGAGTGAGTCATGTGAACAGGCACTTTTCACAAACCAGTCTCGAAAGAAAATTTTGAAAACTAAGTAGCTTGTGGTAGGACTGTGCTAACCATACCGCATCCTGTGTATGCTCTTCTTGGCTTTTCTGTTCCTCCCAGGAGCAAATACTCAGTGGCAAAAATAAGAACTCATTAGTCCTCTCCAAATTTTCTCTCTGCACATTTCTCTGTGCTCTTCTGCACAATTCAGAGATGCACACCATATGTCGTTTTGGCTGGTTACACCATAAACAATATAAACTAAACCTGAAAAGTAATTTACAGCAATCCTTCCTGTTACTGCTGGCAGAGAGCACATACGACTTTGTCTGGATCTGAAGCAACACCTGTAACCGCCTACCCTTCCACATACGATCTTACTGGTTTGGCAGCTGCAGGGACCCACGTGCCAAAGCTGGAAACGCAATTTATTTTCTCAGCCTCTGATTCCGGGCTGAGAGCTGACGTTCTGAGCCTGCGACTGATGTCTGGTACTCCTGAGGATGGGGAGAGGTGGCTGGGGAAGCGACGGAGGTCTGCTTGGGACCTCAGGCTCCTTGTGGATGGATCCTCATCACCTGGAAATTGTTCTTTCCTCCCACCCTGCTTTTGCAGCTGGCGTGGATGTCTCCACTACCAGCTTTTTAAGCTAAACAAAGATTGTTACTGTGAGTTTTGCAAGACACTACCCATATTAGTAATGTATTTCTGAGGCACAGTTTGGTGGCAGGAAGACACTGAGACACTCACTGTCTCAGGTACGACATTTGGAAACCAGCTCTTACATCTCCATAAATATCAGCCACATCAAGATCTAACTATTGGCTAGCACCTAGATGAAATGTCTTGAAGACGTGCTACTGTCAGAGAGCAGAGTCCCAAATTTAGAAGCAGCAGCTTATACAAATAATTCCAGTGGTCTCATGTTATCTTTTAATTTCATTTTAAGAAAAATACACAGTATTGCACAATATTATTTGCAACTCAAACATTACCCGTATTTTGACAGTGCAATGGAAGATGCTGAGAAACCAAAATTATGCTGTCTTAGCCTGTTTTCAGAGAGTGCAAGCTGTTGCATGAGATTATTTAACTGGAATAAATACTTACAAAATACACTAATAATCCAGCTCTAAGACAGTCCTTTTGTTTTAGCAACCTCGGCCAAGACCTTTTGGGAAACGGTGCTTGAAGCTGACTAAACCCATCTAAGGCACCAAATACATGGCTTGACTTTCAAAAGAAAAGCTCCCAGTGGCAAACCTGAGAAATGATATTTTTGAACTATTTTGAACAAGTCTTAAATTAAAGTGATTTTTTTTTTTTCTTCTGACCCAGGTGGTAAATTACTTTGCCTAATCCGTATTATTTTCCCCTGACCCACACAAACGATCAGACAAGCCCAAAACAAACATGCTTACAGAAAGCTTTATATGTTATATTGTAATGATCTAGGTTGCTAATGTTCTCAATCATATGTATGCAAGCAAAGAATAAATATTTTACTTCTGAGGTCTACAAATAGGATTTAGAAAGCAAGTAATTTAAACCATGCCTTTAATAAAGGGAGGAAAAAAAGCTAGAATTTACTAAGCCTTTGGTCTGCAGAATGGGAGACTAGCTTCAGGGAAAATGAGTACATTTTGCTAATAGCTGGATCCAATTTAAAAGGCGCCATGAGACAACAAATCTAAATCACTGAACAAAAGCAACATACTTAGAGATCTTAGAAAATGGGGTAATTTGAAATACAGTAAGAGCTATTGTCCAACAAAATGGAACCTTTATTAAAGGTAGGAGGCATACGTGATCTTTATAAAACACAGGTTCAGACTCTATTGAAAAAAAAAATTTAAACAACTTGAGTCTTAAATGTTAATTAAAGAGTCTCAGAGGCCAGACTCCAGTCTAATTTGTAGAGGAAAAAATACCAAGAAACTTTTTCAAATAACCAAGCTATGCTACTACAGATTAGTTTTAATTAACAAGAAGGAAGCTGGTATCTTCAGAGCACCGGAATGCTGTTCTGTTCCATCCGAAAGCATTTATCTCCAGTCTCTTCCTATCTCCACATAAATTGGATTCAAATATTAGATCATTTTCCTAGATAATTAAGGAACAATGCCACATGTTACAGGGCAACATTAGGACTAAAAAACAGGTTTTACAGTTGCTTAACATGGAAGAATTACAGTTTAAGAATTGCCAATTTTACAGTGCATTTAATGATCTAATTTTTTCCCTCTACCTTAGCTGAAATAGTTACTCTTTAATACACCAGCCAGGTTGCATCAGTGACTTCTCATTCTATGTAGTCTGAATTTCAAATGGGCATTCCTATCTTTTATGCCACAGTATACGCATGCTTTAGCATGCAAATTTGGTTTCATGAACATTTGCTCAAGTAAGATGATCAGGGATGCTGAAGCAGCTCAGAAGGAGCAATGAAACAGCCATGTGTGTTACAACTGTGCTGACAGAGTATCAGTTTGGCAATCTGAAAAAATGTACTCAATAGCCAAAAACCTACTGGATGCAAGCAGAATGGATTCATCATTCTGACAAGGATTCTGTAATTGCCATTATTGTGTATGCCAAGGGTTTGTCAGGAGACTGAGCAAAGAAGCTGTCTAACAGCTTAAATGAGCTTGTATTTTGGACCAACTACTCCTGGACTTTTCATAGTCTAAGTTATCTCTCAGGTCTCATAGCACTCGCTCTGACAACACTGCAGGGCCAAAGAAACCATGGGCCAGATAGAGCATCACAGCAGCAGGCATCTTTGATGGCAACCTTTTTTCCTGAGACCCTCATAGTGTCAAGGTTCAATTAATGCTGTTTCTTAAATGCAATGCTCTTTCTCAGTATTAAACACTTAATTTTCCAGAGCTGTGGTCAAAATTATGATAACACTTCAAATTTAAAAAATGGCTTTTGGTAGCCTTACTTATTTTAGCTGCATTTTATTTTGAGTACTGGGAGGAGTTGCTGTTCAGTGGGGACAGGGGAGGCTGGACCCGAGGCTGATTGACTTCACTGAGCCCCATCATGCTCTGCATTGGACATCGCTGATTGAACAGGCAGCCCCGTGCCAATTCCTGCCGCCTCAGACAACCTCCTTTCCCTCTGTGCATCCCACAGCACGAGTGTCTTAGCCCACTGACAACCCAGCAAAATGTAGCACAGTCATTCAGGAAACCCTAAGGTAATAATGGGCTGGCCAATCAAAATAATTTTTGTCAGGAGCTAATTGTTATTTTGAGGAGAACTATGTAGAGGTTAAATACTTCAAAACCTGGAGTATGAATTGGTCATTAAAAAGCAACTTAAAATCTAATCTTAGCAGAATACCAGACTTTAGATTTTGGCAATATTGGTAGCAATATCCTACTTCCTTAATTCATTTTACGGTTTCTGATTTGTATTTCTGCGTAGATCAAGCAATTGCACACTATGAGGGGTGCTGGCAACAGGGGAGAAGGACTTGTAAACCCTTTCTCTCCTTCCTCCACTCAACAGCACTGATGGAGTGCTGTGGGTAGAGCTCATGCAGCAACTGCCTCCATTTAGTAACAGAAAAGAGAGGTGTTGTACAAAAACCAAATTCTGTTGTTTGGTCAACAGCAGACTGCGGGACAACTGGCAGCATTTGAACCTGTAACTGCGCAAGTACGCCAGCAGGTCAGGCAGCGTGCTCCCATAGCTGTGCAAACCTCAATTAGTAATAGGTGCAGGCTTCAAACTTCTCACCTTTATAAATGTGATTTATGGGTATGTTATTTCCTTCCCATCCTTTCCCCTCCCCTCCAACCACATGCTCCTGTTTCAGCATTCACCCAGTTCTACATAATACAATTGAACCTTACTGTTAAAAAGTTTCTGTAGTACCACAGCCTTGCTTAAGAGCAACCTGATCAGATCCCTATTCTCCAGCTCCCACAGACCATAAACACAACTCCAATTCCACCTCCAAATAAAACACGTGCTTCTCCACAGCCGGCGTGGAGGCTCTTTCCTACATAAGCATACAGAAGTCCAGGAATCACCAAACATGCTACTTAGGAAAGTCCAAGCAGAGCGGAGGGCATCCCTGCTGCTCTCTGTGATCAGAAAGGCATAGCGACCAAAGGGCAGCATTTCAGGACAAGATTCATTCCTGGCAATGAAGCACACACTGAGGACTCTTCTGGAAAAGACAAATGCCCTTTTTTCCCCACCTCAGGTTCACAAACAGAGAGCTCCCAATTAGAGACCAGACACTTTTCTCCCTATGTGGGCCCCATCTGTGATTCATGGCATCTGCGCTGGTAGAAGAAAATTTTCCAAAAGATATCAGCAAAAAGCAAGAGACTAAGAAGCCATGTCTAATCCTTCTTCAAAGGTGGCACAGGCAGTGTCTCTCTTCTGGTGTCAAAGCTGTCACTGTGAGTAAGTGACTCGGTTAGGACACCTAATTCTGTAATCCCAATGCTGCTCAGCCTGCCTCTCCTCGCCCCGTCTAACAGGAGATGGACACACAACAGGACCTGGCCGGCGGTTTTTGTTCTTCTTTTACAGCGGACCAACAAAGCGATGATAGGACAGTGACCTACAGCACGGTTAGATGAGAAGAGGGCCACCGGCACCAAGGTAGTGTGACAGCTTCAACAACGTCTGCTGGGAGAGGGCGTCCCTGCTGGGCCCAAAGCTTTTCTCACGGTGTTCCCATTTGTGCTGCTGCCATCTCCATGCTGGGCGGAGCGGCTCCTTTATCATAGTGCATGTGAGGTAAGGAAATGTTTCACACAGCATGTGAACTCACTTAATTTGAAAAACAAAGGTTTTTAAAAATAAGCCTTAATTAAAAACATAAATACACTACTTATACTGGAACCAAATGCTTCCCCTTTCCCCTGCCTTCTCAGTATTGCCTGTTCAGCACGCCAGAGCGTTCACAGCTTGCAGCAAGATGGAGATGGCAGAAAAGATGTCATCGGCTCTTTAACAATTTCACTGGAGATGTGTGCTGAGCTTCACTTTGCTGTGGTGCTGCCGGCTCTCAGGAGCAGGCCTGCCTTCTGGCCAGCAGCAGCAGAAAGGCTTGCGCCACCCCACAACCCTCCCTGCACCCCTGGCACTGGGAGACGTGCTGGCGTCCCAGCGGGACTCTGCACCAGAACAGGGTGGGTCCCAGCCCGGCCGCCCGCGGCGCCAGCCCTGTGCCTGCACCTGACCCTACAGCGCCTTGCGCCTTCGCCATCCCCGCTGGAGGGCTGGCGGGGTGCTCCCGGGGCTTTGCTCCTGCCTGCCCTCTATCCCCGCTCGTCTCTTCTCCCAGCTGGGTGCTGTGGTGAGGATGGCTGCACGCGTGAAGGCACAGGCTGGGGGGGAGGAAGGACAGGGGGGGGGGGGGGCGGGGGAACCTGGACGGGAGATCCTGTACCTCAGAGGGAGGGGAAGGAAGACTGGGTCCCAGCCTCAGCTACAACCAACCTCACACTGCAGCCTCCACCAAGAAGTACTGCAGGGACAAGCCCCATACCTTCAGCAAGGTAAGACTGGCTTGTGCATATGTATACGTCCGAACTGACACCTTATTCAAAATGCATCACTACAACTGCCTCTCCATCTCATACACAACCCCATCCACAGTCCCTCTGACACCCTGCTGAAGCGCCTATCTACAACAATGGCTAGAATATCTCTGGTATCACTGTAAAATTTTTTTTTTTTTTTTGTACCAACATCACGAGTGATTCAAATACTTCCCATCACCACTGTCTCTCCCGGCTGTCTCTGGACTGAGTCTGCCTAGCATTTCTACCTATACAGTGTTTGTGTATGTATTTCAACACAAGCTATTTATACATGCACATAAAAGCATGCTGGGCTTATAAAACCAAATGTTGTAGTGGGAAAAAAGCACATAAACACCCATACATCTGAAGCAGAAATCCAACTCTGAAGAGTTTGAGATCAAGCACACCAGCCGTCTGTTACCAATTACTATTAAATTATAACTCCTGTTCAGCAAGAGGAAAGGCTGCTGCAAGCATCAAGGCAGCAGTAAGCTATCCCCTTTGCTTATGCCCCTCTCTCCATCCCTCTACTTCTATCTCCTCCCTCTTGTAACTAGAGGTAAAAAAAGCGCCTTCCTTTTATCTTTGGTCTCCCACAGTGACTGTGGTCCAAACATTTGTGATTTCCAGGCAAGATTACTGTCATAGACAGAATCTGGAGCTCCATATGAAAATGAGACTCAAATTCCAGGCAGTGAACAATGTGGCTGCCTGGCTTTTTCCGAGACAGAATCGAGCTCCATATGAAAATGAGACTCAAATTCTAGGCAGTGAACAATGTGGCTGCCTGGCTTTTCCATAGCTTAGGTCACAGCCAGCCTATCCAGTTCGTGCTCACATCCTTCCAATTTTGCATAGTTTAAAACTTTGCTTCCAATTTTCAACACAATTAAACACGAGATTTTGACTCTAAAGACAAAGACCTTTCACATCACTCTCACACACTCCCCTGTCCCCAACCCCCAGCAAAAATTCTTAAGCGAAATATATATTGATTTTATAAACTCAGAAGAAACATGCTCATTCCCGAAATGAGAACATCTAGATTTTACTCCATGTTTTAGATTGTCATCTTCTCCTCTCTTATTCCCTGCCCCCAAGAACTCAGTGACTGTTGCTGCTTAGGATGATGCTTACCCCATGTGGAACACAACAAAATTCCTCTCCAGGACACTGCAACCCCAAAGGTATTTAAATGGCACGGAGTTGAAAGGAGGACAGCAGACTTTTACCCACACATTATTAAGTCAGTGACTCAGTGGTGGGACCAGATCTGTCCAGCTAAGGTAATGACAGCAGAACCAGCTACGGTTAGCAGTTTTGAATTGTCCTGTTTCTTGCACTATTTAGACCTCACAGGCTTACGGCATAGCAGATTTTTTCCAACTCTGTGGTCCTATCCAGGCATAACCTGCATTTGCAGTCAGCCTTTATACAGGAATGAGAAGTACTAGATGAGCTGTTTGGATGTAGCCTCAAAATCAGTTTATTTTAAATATAAAGTCTATTCAGATTTTTTTTTTCCAGAATTAAAAAAAAAAAACCAAAAAACCAAAGAGGGTGCACCACTCAAGCACAAAAATGCCTACAGTTTCATAATCAAACAAAAAACCTACTGCTGATAGCTAGGAGCATTTGTTCGTATGTTTAAAACTACATTCTCTTTGACATCCTGGCCGCTATGTCAGTGCTATCATAAATATGCAAACAGAGTAACCTTTTAAATTTCATGAGAAGGACAGGTGGTTTGTATTACAGTGCTAGGTTTGTATTGCCCTACACAGAAATACTGTGTAACATTTCATATAAAGCAGTTGCACCCAATTCAGAACACCTTTGGGACTGATTTCAGAAGCCCAGAGGATTCCACCACTTCATTCTCCTTTCCATACAATAGGACATAGAAAAGCAAGAACTATCTCCAACCCCTTCCTCCATGGATTCTTCGGATAAACAGTAAAAAAAACCCAAACCAACCCAATTCCATATTTGGTTCCCTTGTACCATCAGCTTCCCCACTTTCCAAGTCTCACTAAGTTGTTGGGCTGCCAGATAAGGAGGAAATTAAGTCCCCAAACCAGTTAGAAAATAAGGGGCGATAAGTGAACAGCGTCGGTAATGGCACTAGTCAGGGGCTTGGAAACTCCTGTTAATGCCACCCCGCAGGGAGTGAGATCACTTGGAACAAACGTGTTGCTGTTGGCTCCTGGAGGGGTGCGGGATCAGGAGTGCTGACTGGTGCAAAGCTATTTCCAGTGCTCCACAAATCTCGCACTCTGATCATGCCCTTCGGACAGCTAATGCTGATGGAGGGATTTTCTGTTCTTCTCAAGTGGCTGGAAAAGCCCCCATACTTTGCATGTAGCAACAAAACAAACCCGAATTATAGCTACTTGAGATCATCCTTCGGTCAGTCTTGCAAATTCATCCCAACACATCCACTCAGTTACGACGGGCACATGAGCCAGAGTCAGTCTCAGGGGACGACTCCCACTGCTGTTACTGGAAGCGTTTTTCCCTCATGCTGTTCCAATTTTCTTAGCCTCACACTGAATTTCGGGCCTCATCTTTGGGAAGTAAGTGCCGTATTCCTAGAAGCTACCCTTTTCAAAGTTCCTTTTATTGGGGGAAAAAAAAAAGTCCAACTCCTGCGAATGCAGGCTTGTGAAAAACTGTCTTTACCAATAGTAATACCAACACCATCTGCGCCAAAGAGCCTACAAACTGCATTTAGATGCAACACAAGTAAGAACATGAAACAGATCGAAACATATCAAGATCACAGAGGACCTTTTGACAAGTGGCTGCTGCTCCGGTCAATGGGAGGATTGCAGGAGATGGGGATAGTTTACTGTACTCTGAAATTAGCCCCTTTACTAGTGAAAATGGGAAAGATTTTCTATGACAGTGAGATATGCTTTGCCAGTATTTGCCAGGGGAAGTATCAGGAGAATAACAGGGAAAAAAATTAATATTTCTGTGAGGACGAGCGTGAAAAGCATCAGACTGACAATAGCACTGAGATCTCACTTTGTAAAAGCTCACATTTCTTCTCTCTTCTTTCTTTTCCATTTAATGAACATACAAAAGCATCACTGACAATAGCACTGAGATCTCACTTTGTAAAAGCTCACATTTCTTCTCTCTTCTTTCTTTTATTAAATAAACACACCGCCTCAGTAATGGTTGGGTATACAAACCTCAAATCTGATTTATATCAGAAACAAATCTGGCATGCAGGCTGACTGCTCTCCAGAGCTTTTTCTAAGTTCCTAATTCCTCAATACTGAATTAAGAAAGGAAAAGGCAGGTGAAATTTATTTTGCATCCGTGATAAATTTTCACAGCAGCTTTGTAAGTCCTGCAAAACATACTCTCATATACAAAATAAGGCATCTCCTCCTGACTTGAGTTGAAAGTGAAGAATAAGCTGTATGTTTAAATATGGAATAAGTAGACAAACTATTTTTACTTTTGCAGAAACAAAAGATTATTGTATTCACTTATCTTCTGAAGAAAGTAATGTCCTGCAATATGGTCATCAGCTTAAGCTGTTACCTTTTTCATCTATTGAATTGGTGGTTCATACCAACAATGACATAGGTTAAGGAAAAGGATCGTGTATCTCCCTGTTCGGTTGCAACGCCACTATCTGAAACATGCCTATCTGCTGCTCCATGGTCCAGTCAAGAAGGACTGGCAAGCCTGTGGAGGTATTTGCAACACATTGCTAATTTCATTCAAAAGCTGGAGACTGCTCCTGAGCCCCTGCCCCAAGGGAGAACTAGCCCAGCAGCTGTGCTGAAAGGAAAGCTCACCGAGTGCCTTGTCTGCCTGCAAGCACGGACTGACCTTTCCTGAGCAGTCCCCTTTTCCCACCCAGTTTTACAGTGCACTCTACCGAGCTCTGTTCCATAAGGGTGCCTTCCAACAATGCCCAGCCACAACCGGCAGGACAGCTGAATAACACAGTGCGAGAATGTGCTCTGCTCAGCGCAGTTGCCATCAGATGGGAAGCAGCAAGACAGATATTGCATTGTAATTCATTTGTACTTCCATGTCTGCCAGCTTTTCATGGGCTAGGAAAGATCAATGAATCAAAGTTACTTTGTCCTAAACACAGTTCTCACCGCTTTTAGGATGCCAAGCACCTTATATGGTTTGTATTAGCATGACTGGATTTCTGTCAGTGAAATAAGATGCCACCACTTTACAGCCTTGGTCTCATAGGCAGACCTCATACACAATGAAGTAGTTGTGTGAGAATGGCTTTATGCCACCCACATGACTGACGATATTATGATCTTAACTCATTTTACTCACATTTTCTGCAGAAACAGTTATAGTCTCTCCTCTCTCCCCAAAATATACCACATTATGATCCTGAATACAGGGAAGTCATTATGTAAGTGGGGAGCATTTCAGACAACTTGATGAGACAAGGAAAACTGACAAAGCAACTTTCCATACGCGGTGCAGGCAAGATACTTTATAAAAAAAAGTGATGCCTGCAGTAGGAAAGAAAGAAAAGCTAACTCTATGGTGAAAAGTCTGGGGAAATACACCATAAATCTTTCTGCTTCATCCACATTCTATATTTTTTATCACCAGGTCTTAGACAATTCAGCAACAAGTAAAACACACTTGCAGAAATATTGTCAAGTCTTAAATAGGACTGACTCTTAAATAGGCACACACCCACTGCCCTTCTCCTATGGCCTCAGTGATCTTTTCCTTGTTGCCTTTTTTATTCTGCAGGCTACTCAGCCGTCCTGTGATCTTGTGTACACACACATTACAGGTCTCTCCCTGACCAAACGAAGATGTTAGAACAGAAATAATGGAAATAATTACAGGGTTCTTCTAGTTAACATATTCACTGTTATCCAGAGCTCCCAGTGTTGTCTTTAGATATTTGTAACTAACTGATTCTAATTTTTTTAAACGAAAGTCCTCAACAGCCTATGCTCAAACAAGATAAGCTTGCATAGTCATATCAAAAGAGGTGTCATCAAGGTTAGATGGACTTAAAAAAATACTAGCAACCAGAAACTTTCCATGTAGACCAACTCTCCATGTTCTGCCAGACGCTAGATATTGAATAAATTAAATATCTGCATAAAACGGCCACCTCAGAAAGAAACAAAACACCACCAATCCCAGACCCACCTTCAATTCTATTATCCTGCTGCGCTGTCTGATGGCAACTGTAGCTGCTTTATAACATATCCCAGTTCTCCTCAGTCAGCTGAACTTCCAGCTGGACTTTGTCATCTTCAAACGGCAGCCAGCTTCTAGAATGCTTCTCTTGGACACAGGACGTGGTACGTTATGGAAATGTAGCCTGTCTATAAGCCATCTTAGTATGTAGCAGGAAGCAGCACAGCAAGAATATAGGGAACAGGAAGAGAAAACTGAGGACACAATCATTCTTCCATGCAATTGCCTCCCACTGACAAGGTCTGAGCCACGATGGGCTCAAGGCACTGAGAGGTGATGGAAAAATGGCTCTAAACTTTGAAACTTCCATTGCTCTCAAAATGTTGTTTAAAGATATAGTGGATATGCTCAATTCAAATAATTCAAATCAGTGAATTTAATTTCTGGAAAACAAACTTGTAGTTTTGTGCCTTCTCAGCTGTTCCAAGGTTTGAACAGTAAATGGAAAATTAAATCATGATTTGTTATAGAAGCGTACTGAAAAAAATAGGAGGGAGTCACAAATTCTGCACTTAGGCAGATGCCCTACAAGTCTCTTGTAGCATCCAAGACTGGGGGCAGACCAATTTGAAATGTGATTAAGCCATCAGTATCTCACTTCTGGCTCTTGCAGCTGAAAGGTTGCTATCAGAGATGTGTTATCCATTATGAATCAGAAATACGTTACCTAACCTCTGATTATTTTTTTAGCTGAAGCATTCAAATCGGTGTCTGTCTTAGAAGGGAGAGGCTACCACTGACCTCCTATATCTCCTCTGAAGCTACATATCTGTGGTGAGACCTCTTTTAAGAGAGGACAGGAACTACGCTGAGCTGCTGAGAAGATCCCAGGAAGGACACAGCTTGAGCACTCCTTGAAGAGCAATCAACAGTTAAATCCCAGGCAAAGGCTGACTCACACCTCTCTCCTCTCCTGGCTGCTACGAGGGAACCAAAACAAGGCAGATAACCTGCTGCAAACCCTCCTCTCCTTTCTGAAGTAAGGTGTGCCCTTATGTTGGTAAGACTGGACGTGCATGTGGTAACAAGTGGTCAGGAGTACCAAATAATGCTGTTGGCAACCTTCACTGACTAAGGACAGACCTGCATGTCGCTGTTAGCCAGTGCAGACACCGCCAGGTGCACACCATTTTACAACAAGGGCGCTGAACTCTAAAGTCGAAATAAAGATGCTTCAGAAATAGATATGAAAGCTTTAAGAAACATGAACCAGGACTTCCCATGCTGTTACTTGTGTAGGACAAAACGACCCCCAGTAACGAGCTCTACTGCAGCATTTGTGAAACTTGAGTTAGTGAGCTGTGTTACACAGGCTTCTCGACGGGTGAACTGTAAAGTAACTCCAAGACAAAACAAGCCCAATGCACATCGATCGCATTTCCAGTCAACCAGGCTCAAGCAACCTTGGGCAACATTTCCCCAGTACTTTCCCAGTGCTAGCTTCGGTGTGGTGCTTCAGTGCCAGCGTGCTACAGGACTGACGTGTCCGTACAGAACACTGAGGTCCTTTAAATGGGCAGAGACAGGGGGGTGGTTCTCTACTGATTTCATCCCAACAGTAAAATCCACCAGGCAACTGTCCCCTTTACTCCCCCCAACACACTTACCTGACAAGGTGAGATTATCCAAATCGTTTACTTTGTTCCACACTTTGTAGTGCTTATGTGGAAATTCTTGCCCTTGCAAGAGTACTCAGCAGCACATAGGCATGCTATTCTTTATATTCCCTCTGATGCTGTAAGAAGGCCTTTTAGCTACCTACAATACATACAGGGAAAGCCTTCCAACTCCCAAGTGTACAGACAACACTTTATGTTCAATTTTTAAGACCTAACTTTGTTTAAAATACAAAAAAACATACGTCTTTGTGTACCACTCTCACATACTACTGGCCATATCATTGCTAATCCCTATCAAAAGATTAATGTGAATTTAAACGCTACTTGTCAAAAATAAGAAAACAAGTTCTTATTTCTTAACTTTCTGCCGCTGGATGGAACACAGCTGACAATGTTACTTACAAAAAATCCCTGAATAAAACCTCTGACATTGACATTTTTCTTTTCTTATTGGCCTGCCTCCAATTTTTTATGCTTGTATTTTTAATGATCCGTTTTTGACGTTTAGTTACTGAGAACATTTAAACTCCAGTAACGCAACAGGATCACTGTAAGTGATTCATGTCTTCAGAAATCAAACCTAGACGAGAACAGCTCAGCTAGAGGCTTGGACTGCGTTCTTTGTCCCTGGGTCATGACAAGAAAAATCCCCTGTGCACATACTGGAGAAAGAGGCATGAAAAGTTCTTCCCTTAGGTATGTGAGGGTGTGTAAGCTAATGTTCCCTTTAAAGGACTGTAGGTGTCTGGCATCTGATGACTGGTAAAATGCTAATGGTAATGGTATCTTAGTTGTACTCCTCAACGTCTGCTAAGCCCTTGGTTTCACCTTGTAAAATAAAATGGAGATTATGCTCCTTTCACTGAGGCCGTAATTTTGTGTTTGGTTTGTTTTTTTTTAAAAAAGAAAAAATTCTGACAGATCGCTTGTGTGCTTTTATATGAAACTGCAAAGAAGAAAGAAAGCATGAAAGTGGAAAGAAAGGAAAAACCTGAGAAACCAAAGCTTGTGGCCTGGTGCTTACAATTCACAGGCATGAAGCAGCAACACCACAGCTATTGCTTTGATCTATCTCCCTATTAATTCCTCTTCCCATTATAGAACCCCTGACATTTCACTGGTATTCAGATGCGATTAAAATATATTCCAATACCTATGAATAGAAATGTTGGTTCAAGTACTAATTAAAAACAAATCTGGCTTTTGGAAACCTGTATCAACAAAAAAGTAAAAAGGTGCAGTAAATGGCAACAGTTGAAATGTTGTCCATTTTTTTCTGAGAAAAAGCTAGACCTCTGTTCTATCCGTCTTTACGTTAATGTTTGAATTCCCAAGTGTTTATCAGCATTCACCCAGCAACTTCAGCATAAGACCAACAAGAGAGATTTTGCTCTCTCCTTCAATTTTAATTATTGCCATAAAGTTCCAATTATAGCAGGGTAAGTCATGCACACTGACTTTCCGCAGCCTTCACAGTAGTTTTTAATTAAACAAGAGTCAAATGTCATGTGAAGTTTACCATGCTCCCTCATTGCACATTAGTTTGATCATAAGCTACTTCATAACTAACCCTTGTTTATATATAAATCTACACATCCTTTATTTTCATGACTGATTCCATCTTCTCACCTCCCCTCCTGAATACTATGTACTCGAAGCAAAGACTCATTGAAAGGGGGCCTTCAGCCACAATTTCTGCTGCCTTAGTTGTCACAACTGCCCCAGCTTGAGAAATCCATGGGACTCTACAAAATAGCCAGCACTGCATGTGGTAATAAGGATTTACTGGTTTGCCCCCCAAAGACATTAAGCTCTTTGGAGCAGGGATGCTAGCCTCATATGTGCCTGTGATGGGGAAGGCACATTTACAATATCATATAAAACAGTGTTTTTCCTCAGGGACTGTTAATATCCCTGGCACTTACTAGAAGCAATTGTAAAGAACTGATTCCCCCTTAAACTCATGCCCAAAACCAGAACATACTGTAGTCTGGAAAGCAAACTTTTCTAAATCCTGAGTGAGACTTTGGACCACTCAAAGAGGAACAATACGGGCTGACCATGGGGAAGAATAATTTTAGACCATAACTATTGCACTTGGAGACAATACACACAACTAAAATGAACTGGGCTCTAATACACAGTCACCATGACCTAACGAGAAATTTAACACTTGAGCAAATATGCTGCCCAAGGTACATGTACAATAGCAATGACATCTAGGCTGCACTGTCTCCTACTACCACAGTATGCAAACACACCTGGACCTACACAAAACACGCAGAAATACTGAGTAATAAAGGCATCTGAAGATGCAACAATTCTGGAGTTAAGAACATTCAATTTCAGAGTTAGACATGGAAAAAAGAACTTAAATGAGCCTGGATCCTAGTGGAACACTATCACTCCTAGTCAACAATGCAATGGCGTATGTTAGGGACTTTTTTTTTTTTTTTTTTTAAAGTGAATTCCTCAGCATCTTGCTCCCGGAGCTGGTACGTCTTCTCTAAGCACTGCAGTATTCTAGGACACAACGTCTTCTCCTCCAAGAGAGACTCCAGAAGTAAGACCAGCTGGTCAGGGAGAAGCTAAGAGGAAGATAAATGCCATGTGTGAATAAAGATCTCTACTGACTGAGCAATTAAATGGAAACAAACCAAAGAGGACAAGATTGTGATAACCCTCAGCATCTTGCTCCCGGAGCTGGTACGTCTTCTCTAAGCACTGCAGTATTCTAGGACACAACGTCTTCTCCTCCAAGAGAGACTCCAGAAGTAAGACCAGCTGGTCAGGGAGAAGCTAAGAGGAAGATAAATGCCATGTGTGAATAAAGATCTCTACTGACTGAGCAATTAAATGGAAACAAACCAAAGAGGACAAGATTGTGATAACCTGTGTACTTCCAGCATGTGCTTGAAATACAACACAAACTTCTAGCGGGTTTCTGAAAAACATCAGGGTTTTCATGTCTGTGTTCTTGAAAGACTCTGTGCTGGGGCCCAATTAAGACTCATTTATCATGGTTTTCATTACTACAGTTAGATCAGATCTAAACCATGCTTATCTTACTGAAACATAACCATAGCTTATTAAGTAAGATTTTTATGGAATACATATGCTAAGTAATTCAATTTTGTTTAGGCTTGGAAGGAGTAAAAACCCGAGAACAATTTATAGTGCATAATTTCAGGAATCAACCAGACATATGAATGTATAATTTTTAAGAGTGACATTTTCATCTGTTATAAGAACAATTGCACGATATTCTTACAGTGAACAAAGAAACACAACACAAATAAGTGACCCACAAAACAAGTGTTGTAATGACACATTTTGAGGCATATTCTAGTACAATGAGTCACAAGTCATCCATCATTACATGGCAAAGACGCATGAATGTTATGTTTGTGGCACACACAGTATATATCTATCTATACATGTATATATAGACGTAGTTAGTCGCCTGACTCCAGAACCTATCATTTTCAAGTTGAACCTAATGTAACCTAGAAAGAAAAAGCAGGAGAAGTCTGATGTAGCAAGTGCTTAAGTGCTCTGTTTAATAGGCTTATTGGATGAACAAATAAATAATTCAAACAGAGCTCAGAGAGAAATTACACCAGCTGCCAGGAAACATCTATTGGAAATTGAAGGTTCAGGGTGATCAGTCAGAAGTTTGTTATATGCCCCAAAGCCTTCCCCAACCATTCATCATTGCGGGGCACCAAAAGAGGAAGGGGGAGGGGAGGAAGAATGTGAATTTAAGCTTTTGCATACAAAACCCAGCACTGCTCACTTCTGATGTTCTCCAGACAGATTAATGAAAAAAGAGATCCTGTTACTTTAACACTACTTCCAGCTTTTATCACATTTGGCGATTCTCTGCTCCCGCCTTGCTGCCCATGTCCCCCTCTGCTGCATCAATGCGCTAAGCTGGTACAAAATGAAGTAGGCTATAGGAAACGCCTCTTCCAAGAACACACCCCACAGCCAGGGCTGTTTATGTGGACTGAACAAGTCTGGACCCCTGATCGCTGACAGCAAGTCCATGAAGATATCAAGGATCTTCTGGTAAGTCTTAATCTGTAAAATATCGCCGTTAACAACTAACTAAGCAACATGACATTTTCTTCTCTTTTAGTCTGACATAATTTAGCATTAGTACCCAAATCAGAATAAAGAGGAAAAGAGATCTCTAGGATTTTAATGCTTTGGTTTCCTTGCATTTTGATTTCCTTCCATTTTTTATTATGTATCCATTCTTGGAGACTGAAAAAACCTCAAATCTTACTGGCTCTTACTGGAACATTTTCTAAGTGATACCAAAGCCTGCCAACAAAATGGAGTTGTTAAAAATAGTCAGACATTTAAAAATATTGACTATTTCAATTTCAGGACAACTACTAAAATGCCAACTTGAATGTTTATTGTGCAGTCCAACAGCAGCTGCCTGGGGGATGGTGAGACACTCTAAAAAATAAAACAGGGAAGGCTTCTGGGAAGTGGCTCTGCTTGGAAACTGAATTCATTCTGAACACTAATAAAATCTGAAATGTTGCACAACACCACGCACAGAAAGGTTAACTTCTGATTTAGAAAGTTTTCTCTGGTAATGACAAAGACAGCAGAGCAATACTTAATTTGTAGAAACTCTAGAACAGCTGCTTGAATACACAGGTACAGAACAGCTGAGAGTTATTATAATGTATCTTTAGTATAATTGCTATACAGATTCACCCACAGAAAGCTATTGTTTAAGATAACATGACAGAATCTCACTGAAGCCAACAAAAGCACAGCAGCGGAGCAACAGCCGTGTCCTTAATTTACCTCTGCCTAGTGCTGCATTATGGGTGAAGAGTTTTCAGAATTACAGGTTAAACTCTTATCAGTTCAGCTTTGAGACTGCAGAGAAAAGAAAATCTGAGACCACGGCTTCTGTTATTTTCCCACGTTCCAGCTGCCCAAGACGAGACTTCACATAGCAGTTTCCAGCTCACGGTTTAATTGAAGTCCAAGGTAGGAGCTAGCTAACACTGGCAGAGAGGGTGGGGGCACCAACAGAAGAAATGCTGACAGACCCGTACCCAGAGTGGCACTAGTGGGCGCAGCTATTACATTCTGTTCTCCCACTCCTTCCAACACAAAATAAAAGGAGGAACATTCTCTTTCATTTCTTACCTTTTCCCTTTAATAAAGAGACTCCGCCTCAGAGAAAAACCTCTCCTAAGCAAAGAGGCAGAAAGCTCAGCCAAAGTTTCACAACAGAGACTACTACAAAATTCCTTCAGGGGTTTAGAAATCTTCTTTTCCCCAAACACAGCAATATGAATAAAGCTATATCCAAAGCAGCTTTTTAACGGTTATAAATAGACTTTGTAAAAATTGCACTCAAATTTTCAGTCAAAAACCCCACACTCCCTTAATTTTTGTTTTTCCCACCACTGTCCTTATTTGTCCCACCCACCTGTTACTTCTCATCTTTCACACCATGAGAATTGTTTGGGGTACACACTGACGATTTTCCACTTGTTTGCGTAACGCTTAATACAAAGGAGCCCTTGCTTTTAAGTTCTACCAAAACAAATGGAGAAAACAAAATGTAAATTTCATTTCAAGTATTGTGAAGCCATTCTCCTTTACAACAACTCATATTCTGTGAATGCATATTGAATTTTTAACATACATAAAAAACCAC
>NW_008794083.1:1325655-1343607 GCF_000699145.1 Aptenodytes forsteri
AATCCAGCAGGATAAACTTCACTGTGTCAATGTGTATCTCCATGTTGAAAACATTCAGAAAACAACCGTAACACCCCAAAGACAAAATTTCAGTCTTCCTGTTTAAAAAAAAAAAAAATCATATATATATATATATAAAAAATTCACTCTCTGAACTGTATTGGAGCATGCTCAATCAAAATGTTCAAATATACGCAACTATTAAAGTAGATCACTTCAATCAGGAAATGTGGTGAGTATCAAGAAATAGTTTTCATTATAGCAATGATTACTGCAACAGCAGCTATTTATATTGTGAAGTAGATAGCTCCTGTCCCAACCTATGCCTGCCGCTTGGAAATCATACTACTTTTCCCAGGGTTCCCCCTCCCCCAGTCGCAAGTACTGACACTACAAAGAGGGAATAAATTAATATGTTGCGATCAAGCACACCAGAGGTTTTCTGTCACGTCCCATATAATTAAACATCATCCCCATTATAAAGCTGTATCCCAGCACTGTATACTTTATCTTGCCCTTAAGACTGCTCCTGCAGCTCTTCAGCCTTTTCGAAGAGTTCACTTTGTCCTGACACTAAATAGCCATTTGTCCCCTGCTTCCCCTGTGTTACCTGATGTGGTGGTTTTAAAGTTTGAATAATTAGGCTGTTACCCTTAAAACAAACTGCAAATGATAGGGAGTATCAAAACGAGGTCTATATTTGAAAAAGGCAAGATGAAAGAATGGAAGAAAATGTAACCAAATCAAAAATAAAACTCGGATTATTACTGAAGCAGCTTACTGGGGCTGAGATTCAATGTATACTAAATATCTGGGAACTAAGAAAAAGCCTACTTTGTATTTTAGTCATATCAGTACACAAGACACTTAAGCCATTATACTGTGTTACAAGAATATCTCAAGACGTCAGTAGGTTTGAAAGGGTTTCTACAAATAATCTTGGAACAAAACTATGAGTTTTCTGAATCCTACCCCTAACCTGTAAAAAGCACAAAGAAAACAAATCTTGCCTCTTCAAAGATCTGGTATGGCAGCTACAGAGTTCATCGACCTCACATCCCAGAAGACCACCCACGCAAAGGAGCGTATTTATCAATTCCTACATTAACAAATGCAATAAATGCCAGATTCACCCTTTATACTAGAAAAAAATGCCACTGAAACATTTGACTACTGACCTTTCACAGCCATGAAATGTGACACAGATATATCTACTTGAGCATCCACAGCACCAGCGCTTGCACTGCACCCCTAAGCCAGGACACAAATCACTAAAGTAGTACAGCTGGTATGCTGAATATCCCATTTGCTCCTGCCTGCACTTGAATGAAGTCATTGAAAGCCTCCTCGGAGGGGAAATGTGCCTCAGACTAATGCAGCAACCGATTGACAGTGGCGTGATTTCTATTATTACTCCATTATCACACTGGGATCTGTGCCTAAACGAGCATACTTCCTCCCTGATGCCATTTCCTTTTATCCTGGCTCTAGTCTAAAAGCGGATCAATGGGAGTAATATATATGATGTCACTTCAATTTACAGCTACTGCCTCCCTCTCTCGCGTGCACAGATAGATCGATTCTTCCCAAAAATGGTTAAGAAATGCACGGGGAGACTCTTCTCCCAGAAAAGGGTTCTCTGCTATATTTGTCTGTGTAACCACAGCAAGGAACTGTTTACACTGAGCAAAAACAGGGGGGAAAGGAAAAAAATGCCACTACTGTGCTCTGGAAAATGCTGGCTGAAACACAACACAAACAAGGCCCAAAACAGAATTAAAGCAATCTGACCTTTGAAAATTATACAGAAAAGTTTCAAGTTTCTAAGGCACAATATATTTCTCCCGTATTTCTATGGGAGAAGGTAGTCTCGACCCCTGTCCCCACTCTCCCGCCCCCAACATGAAATGTCTTTACATTTTTACAAGGTTTTCCAAAGTCAAACCGGATTCCTTCCCACCCCTCTCTTAGGAAAGAAAGGGAAAAAATCCACCCCAGAGTTCAATAGTGAATGGTTTCCTTCAGACGGAATTTCCTCATTAATTGCAGATAAGAAGGCACTGCTACTAGTCCAGGAGACAGGATTTATAGGAGCAGGCCATCTCTGCGCCTATACTCTGAACCGATCAAACAAATCCCTGAATGAATCTCATGTGGTAAACTCTCCACATAAACAATTTGCCTTGAGGGCTGTTTTCTGCAGGCTGCAATTAAACAAAAAACCTTTCTAAAACAAATCCCCCCCTTCCTCAAACTGTCCAGAAAATTGTTAGCTTGAAAATTCAAGAAAACACTGTATACTCAACAACATTTTTAGAAAGACTTTGTCATTGTTTACCTCAAACAATATTCTTCAGATGCTGCTTTCATCTGCACAGTGATTTCTTTTAAATGAAAACAAGGCTTCCCCCCTCCCTTCGGGGCTAAAATGTACTCGTATCAAGTAACATATGAATTCAATAAAAATGTCCACGCTAACAGCTGTTAACTAGCATAGTGCGATACACTACTTAAGAGAGTCTAACTCTGAAAGAACTAGTCTGCAGTTTGACTTATACGCAGGGAGAAAAAAAGTAATCTGCAGCTGACAAAAAAATGCTTTGAACTGGTTCGCAAAATAAAACCCATCTATGCCAGAGGCTGACAAAATTTCAGAAGTGCGTAGTGAAGCAGACTGTTCCGTTTAACTTTATTTGGGTCAGTTTGTTTATGACTTCCCTCTTGCTGAAAAATCAGCTCCCCTTCGAACATTTATGAAAGATTACTAGACCTCACTATATTTAAAAGCAAAATAAATGTATCTGTAACACATTCTCATCTACCTATGAACTACACTCCTACGAAATGTCTTCCCATTGTGTGCAAGTTTTCTCAATCTCTGCTCAGATGTTTCTTCTGTGCTTGGCAACTAATTTTTCAGTATCTACTTTAAAAACAAAAAAACAGGAATTATACTGGGTTTTTATCATGGAAAAGAAATTCCTATGAACTTTGCTTCAGAAAGTCTTACTTCAAAAAGTAGTGATCACAACAAGTTCATCAGCATTTGATTTGTGTTACACTTCAAAATACTGTTTCTGAGACATTTACGTCTGGTATCACTTGCTTCATACCAGTGGGACATAAAAATGACAGTGAGAGCAATTTATTTAATAAACAACTGTACTTGCATTTAGTTCCCAGTTACTTTCCCCTTCATAACATCAAAATTAAGGATTTCTTATTTTTGAAAGCAGATAATCTATGTCAGAAATCATTTTAGGGCCACTACCTACTCAGATATAAAGGTTTGATTTATTCTGGCCATGCATATGAAAACATTGCTGGATGAAGGACACAAATCCCAAAGAACCGCACAAACTTAAGTATGCACACAAGTCAAACGACCTCATCTCCATTGACTTTTAATGTTCCTTTTCAAATGCAAGGACAAAAATAGCAGTAATCAGAGTGCAACAGTCAATACACAAGCAATAAATATTATGACACAGCTACAATTTAAGGTGGGCTTCTGGAGGGTTCAAAAAGGTTTTGTGCATGTGTTTGATTTTAATTATAACTTAACCTGATATGTGCAACACTAATGTGTCCACGAAGCCACAAAACTTGGGAAACTTCTTCTAACTGAGCAATGTATTCGGCATTTTCAGGAGTATTTCCTGTATTCAGAAGTTGCTGATGGGCAAGCACTTTAGAAAACGAGGCTGCTTCTTTGAGATGCCCTCCTCAAAACCTGTCCTAAATTAACATTGATTTGTCAAGTAATGTTTGCATAACCAATGCCATACTTCCTTAAATGTTACAGACACCCAACTGAGGAAGGCTCTTGGGACTACTTACGTGCTTAAACTTCGTCATAGTTATACGGTTCTTTGGCCCTGTTGCATTTAAATGTGATTTTGCCACTGTACAAATAATTGTACAATTGTACAAATTGTACCAAACTGTTGGGTACTTAGGCATCAAACTTAGCATTAGATTTTCTTAACACTGAAAAATATTTGTAGGATAGCATGAAAGCAAAAGCAGACAGGGAAACTGTGGGTATATACGTTATGCAAGGATTTAATTTTATCAATATTTTAAGCTGACTTTCAAGGTGGGAATCAGCAGCATAAATGAAAGTGTAAAGCTGTTTCATGTTCTGTGTCTGATACTCTGGTTACACGTTACCAGTAATGTTTTTAAAAGGCCAGCCATTGCTACCAGTCCAGAAACTGAAAATTCTGTTCTTAAGCTATAGTACAAAGTACTTTCCCATAACCTTTATGATCTAACATACTGCTGAGCCAGCAAAATGAAAACCAGGTGGCTTCCACTACAGGTTCAGTCAAGTTATACAGTGCTTTCCCTCAACCCTAGTTTTCTCAAAGAAATGTTTCACCATAACTTTACCCGCGAGCATAATAATTCCCTTTTAAGCATAATAGGCTACACATTGTCTATTCAAGGCAAATTATCATCTCTGCCACTTATTACCATGCTTCCAGCATGTGCTGCTCCTGGTTTCAGATGAAATGGCCATGGCAAGAGAAAAGTGGACATGAGAAACCAGATTCCACGTCAGAAATCATACTCCACAGGATCATTACTTAGATACACTGGGAAGAGACAGCATTGCTCTGATACAAACTAAAGCTGAAGCTGGCAACAGCAAGATCTTCAATTACCCCTCACTTGATCTCAGGAAGTCCCCAGCACTGGAGAGGTAATCAGAATGTCAGCCCAGCAGTTAGTGCTCTCCAACCACCTGAAAGCAGCTGGCACTAAGACCACCTTCTCATCTAACATCAGACCCAACAGAGGCACTTCAGGTTCAGCAAACTGTTCATCTAACTACAAAAAACAAAGTCAAGGAGAACTCTGGTTTTATTTTCCAGCCTCTTAGACTACTACAAATTGAAGGATTCATACAGAAGACCAACAAGTCCTAGTTAGCAATTGGTGGAAAGATTTCATACCCACATTGTAGCAGATGCTGAAGTGGAAGTATTTGCCTCCTTATTTGTCCACCCAAAACACTGTATATCTCAGCTGCTCCAGGCTACGCGCTGATGCTGAGATCAATGGCAGCATAAACCATCTCACCCTGAATGACCATCATCTAGATACTCCAGTGAATGTCCTCTGAGACACTAAAAGAAAGTTGCACACTACAGCGGACACTGAAAACCAGTGTTTCAGTGGCCAGCCTACCACTGTGAAATGAAGAGTTGAAGAACCATTATCACTGTATGCTAGCCACAACCATCAGTGAAAGCATCCTCAGACAGATTTCCTTTATTTTTCTGACTGTATGTACTAGAAGAAGAAAGAGGGAGAAAAACCTGACAGCCAAAGAAAATTAACTAATTTTTCTAAGCTTTGCTATGTTGCAAATTACTGGCCAAGTAACCTCATCACTCAGCACTGAAAGTGCCAAATCCTATCTCTAGAAACTACCCTGGGCAGTTAAGCTACCTCTTCGGTCCAAAATCCTTGCAACAGAATTGAGCAAGGGCTAGCTTGAAGAAGTATCTTCTTTTTCCTTGAGAAGTTGGCACATAGATGGAAATTTCTGGAACAGAAATTTGTTCTACCTATGCCTACCAATGCAGGACCCAGTCAATGCCCAGAGTTCATCTAGGATTGTGATCTTCAAGGATCATGGGAATTCACTAAGAGTTTCCCAGCTCTCTTACAGTGTGGTCAGGTCTTGGGGACACCATGACTTGTTCACCAGAACATGTTCTTTTCTGATAAGTCAATCACAAAGGTACTATATCTGCCCCAAACAGCCAGCATCATTCAGAGAAAGAACCTGAAGAAGGAGAGAGACAAGAACTTCCTTTCTTCTCTAACCTTTCATCAGCCTGACTGCTGCTGAAGAAAGTCCTATCAATTCCACTTAGCTCATGGCTGAGGATACGACACCACTTCACCAGGGAGGGCTGGCCGAGGTTGATCATAAAGCACTAATAATGTCCCAAGCCTTCCTGGAGGAAAGGACTAAATCACTGATGGGAAACTGCACTTCCATCACTTAATCCTTTACTCCTGGAATCCACAAGAATCAACTCTCTTTTCTACCCCTTTGATATCAGAACAACAGGTGATAAGTGATTTCATGTATAATTATGTCAGTTGTCTTTTAACATTTGTAGATCAACTGCATTTCCAGGCCTCAGCTAGCAGTATTTTCCTTCTAACCTGAAATCTGGCTCTGATGCATTGTGTGTTCAACACAGCCTGTGCATACTCACAACAGTTTTTCCAACACACCACGTCCATTTGATCCTTCATTGGATTTTTTTAATTTGTTAAGAACGCAACCGACCAGATTGAGTGGACACAAGTTTCAGAAATACACACGTACCTCTAAGCAAGCCTTAATCACAGATGACCTTACAATAGATGTAACTGCAAAGGATGAGATCTAAATCTAAGACTACATAGGTGATGCTAGGAACTTAGAAGAGCAGTATGTAGAGTTTGCAGTCATTAAACAGTCTCCATTGACCGAAGATGCAGAGATGCCAATCCACCACCATCGGCTTCTTGGATCCTTTTTTTAACTAAGATCTCACAAGGACCATGACTAAAGATCTCCAGTTGTCTGGGAGAACTCTTTTGTCATGGCTGAAAGTGATCCAGTTCCACAGCCGCTGTCACTTCTCATCCCAGTTACCTCAGCGTCTCAAAATGAAGCCTTTGGCACTTCAGAAGTTAACTGGTACTGAACACTGCACCGCGACTCTAGCAACACAGGTTACCACATGCCTGTCATACTGGTCTTCTAGTTTCTAAACTGGTTCCCACCAGAATCCCCTCTAACCCAGCCAACTGCAGCCTGCACCGGTGACACTGAGGCAGCCACCTCCAACTGCTGACCAAAGATCACAGGCAACAGGCGGTCTCTTCCTCCATTCCACAATTCTCCACTCAAAACACACAAGACTTCTTGAAAGGGAGCCTGAACTTTTTAATGGGTTGATCTAAAACTTGCACTGTGAACTAAGGACTGGTCACAAGCACCACCACCTTCCATTCCAGATGCATGGCAAGTTTCTCCGTTTTGTCTGCTCTAGCACAAATACATAGCACCATGTACTTAAGTGTGTGTGTGTGTGGGGGGGGGAGGGAGCAACCCTTTCTCCCTCCCAAGATACCCTTTCTGAAAAAAAAACAACACTCCACTGCACACAGCTCTCTCCAGGGGGAGAGGATGAGACAATAAACAACACATGACAGATGTTAGTTCATTGCTTAATGCACTTGTGGAAGCTACTCAGATTCTATGGTGATGAGTGTGGTATGGAACAGAACAAGCATATCCCATTACTTTTTACTCTTGATTTAAAAAATATGGACAAGGATTTTATTTAAAACTGTTGTGGAAGACAATTACTATTGGGGGGGGGGGGAATCAAGCCTTTAAAAGATCTGAGGACAAGTGGATGAGTGTTGCATGACACCCTTAATATGCCCAGTGATATTTTAAAAGATGCTATAGTTACTAGCAAGGATCTAGCTGCCAGATTTTCTCTTTCAAAATTCTAAATAGGAGCATTAAAACTAACCATAAAAATAAATCCAAGCTGAAATTTGCTGGACACGAACTTTTCCAAACTGCAATTTGACATGGATTTTTAGCTTGAAGTAGTGCAAGAAATTGAGTAGCTTGAGACAGGATTTGCACACCATTAGCACATGTAGGAGCAGGACTTCTTAAAAAAACCAAAACCAAAACCAAACACCAAGAAAACCAGCAAACCAAACCCTAAAAGTTAGTTGGAATACTAATGTTTTCAGAAGTAATTACCAGATAAAATGTGATAAGAGAAAAAGTGCTACATTCTGCTCATGTTTCTCAGATGTGACTTTCTGTAATGCCAAGGAAGAGATGTGAATTATTAAAAGGGAGCAGCAGTTATTTTATCACGTGTACTGACCAGTACTTCCACATATAGACACAACATTAATAATTACTTTTAGATCCAGATAATGGATTTGTTTCTCGACTCGTAACTACAGCTTCGTGTGGGAACAACTCTATTAAATTGACTAGAATTACATCAAAGCACTAGCCTCTGAAGAGCTCTCTTGAAAAAACGAAAACTAGTATTTTCTTGTGATTATAGAAATGTGTTCTGGTTTTATGACAATGCAAGTGACAGAAACAGAGAAAAAATATTTTAGACACGTTAAGCAACTACTAAGTTGATGAAGGGGTATGAACAAAATACATGACATTTAAGGCACAAGCTCCCTTATAAATTCACTCTCACAGTTGGGGTAAAACTAGAGGCTTTAAATATAGTAATTTCCTTATAAAACAGGGATAAATGTAATTTATTATGATCATTTGTAATATTGGTATATGCACATAAGCACACAAAGATATGCTTACATAACAACTTACTGAAAAGTTTTTACCTCTCTCCAAACCCCTCTTTTTTAATAACAAGTCCCATAATTTTTTAAAAAGTTTATTGTTGGTGGACTTATAAAATGCAGGTACTTGCAACTTCACTTCCAGAAGCAGGCACAAAGACAAATCTTCTTGCTGAAATGGAAGAAGGTTCTAGGTTCTCCATTTTCAAACAGAGATTTTCTATGATGTTTTCCATCAATCATTTACTACAACCTTCATTTTTAAAGATATTTGAAAATTTCCAATGCTTTACAAATTACTGAGGAAGCAAAGGGTAAAGCAGTTGTTGCAGAAAAACAAAAATAAATCCTAAGCCAAAAGCCCCACTCTGAAGTTGTTATTTTTTTTTATTCTATAAACATGCGGAGAAATGATTCAATTTACTGCCATTCATTTCCATAGTATTTTCCCTTTAGCAAAAAGATCTAACGCATGTAAAGCAGACAGCGCCCCATATCCCACTCCTGACCCATGCACTTTCAGGTTCCACTCCAGACGTTTCATGCCCCGCTTAACCTGGACCTTTTTAGGTGGACCTGGAGGAACCACTATGGGCCACAGTAGGACTTCCTGGTAAGCAGGCATCAAGCAAATCACTGCAATCAATAGCAGGGGAGCCTATCCTCCATAAAACAGCATTTACTTACTTATTTATTTATTTCTAAGGCTGCATGCTGCTTAACTTCTCCCTCTTCAGGAAAGGAGGGAGAGGAAAAAAATATGGATTTCCAGGAGGGATATGTGGAAAATTTGCTGTCCTATGGCTTCATTCCATGCTCCTTATAGAAGGAGAGCTCCCACTAAGTTCAAGGGAATATTTACTCACGTAAGGAGAACAAGACCAGCACTTAATCACTGACGTTGCATACAAATGTGAAAACAATCAAGCAGATAATGCCAGGGAGCAGTGGGCTGACTGTGCAGCAGTAGAGTATTATTTATATACGAATGGCTGGATAACCACTAAGTACAGTGCTTCAACAGTAATTCATAACCTTATCTACTAACGGAAATAGTTGACTGAAAGTCGGCTTTAGCAAGAATCTACAGCACTGTGCACAGTGACAGAACCAAGCTATTTACATGAAAAGTTTAAACAGTGCAATCCCACAGCTAATTTAAGAAATTGCTTGGTAACACGATCATTTAAACCTAATTTAAGGTAAGTAATGAATGCTTTTGAACACTGAAATGCAACCCATTCCACAGTACAAGCAAAATATACCTGCTTAGTATGGATCTTGCTCTTAAGAAGCAAAGGCAAGTGCCCACTCCATCAGCTCTTTCTGTCCAGTGAAATCAATCTTTAGAAGTTTTGTTTCAGATATGTCTATGCTGCTATGGCTAAAATGGACCTGAAGTTTCCATTACAAACTGCAATTCTTAGGTGTTTACAACTTAACTATAAAAATTCCCTCCAGCAAGAAACTTGGCATTAAAGTTCTCAAGTCTATAAGAGATTTAAAAAAGATTACTTTCACTATTATTATTCCAGATAAAATGTCCAAGGCAGTTTACTGATTTAAGACAAGTGTCTATCACCAAACTCCTACTTTTTAGAAATGAAAACTTAACAATTGATTACTCTAGGATGAGTCTAATGACATTTGCAATTCTTTGAAATTAGGACAGCTATGGTAACAAACAGTGAATAGCTATGGCTACTTTAAGGAGTAAATATTTTCCACTGGCAAAATTAACCCTTCATAGCTCCATCTTAAATAACATAAAAGAAAAAGATAGCACTTTTTTCTTTTCTTTCAAACCAGGCATTAGAGATTTAGTTTGCTGTGCAGTTTTTTCCCCATGTTTAAAAGCAATCCCCTGAATATGTCTCCCAAAATCCCAGCCACGTCATCACCTACCCCAACAAAACCCCAAGACAACCGCAGTTTATGGGCCCAACCCTGCAAACACTTAGGTGTAATTAACTTTGCCTGCATGAGTACCTCCACTAAAGGGAACAGCAGCCTACACGTGCCCACAACTTTACAGCATCGGGCCTTCTTAAGCGTCCCTTTTAAAGGGCATTACAGGGTTTAATAAATGAATAACAAAGTCACGCTGTAGAATTTTGCAGCAACAGTATGGTTTCTGTTTTTTCAAACTAGCTCAAAACATGAGGATTCTGTATTATATTGTACAGACTCATAGAGCAATTTCTATTATATGCTGCTTATTATCTGCAGAATCTAATGAACTTACTAATTTGTATACAACTTTAGCTAGTCCAGTCTGAAAATACAGTGAAGTAAGCAATATATTATTGAAAATTTAACACTTCTTACGACCCCCTTATTTTTAAGCAGAAGACATCTTAGCTACAACAGTATGTCAATTTTTAAAGCAGTTTCTGTGCATCACTGACTTCAGCCTGAGGAGCTGCTGCAGCACTGACTTTCAGATGTATACATACCCACAAGTCCTAGAAAGCTGGGAACCGAAAGCACTCGGCACTTCTGGAAATTAAGGACCTCACAACCATAGCGCGTACATTATAGTGGCCCACGCAAAGAAGGCACTATACACTGAAATCTCCTGTTTCTCTTCTGTTTTTCTGGCAATCTTGTAGTTATTTCACCATAGATTGTTAAGAGGGTGAACTCCTGCCCACGATCAGCTTAGCTATGAATCAGTGTATCTGTCTTCATTTTGCCAATTATCTTTGTCTGAATTCCAGAGAAGCCAAAAGATCCACTTTAAAGAAGGAAAAACATGTTAAACAGCCTTAGATTTCACCATTAAAAAAATTTAACCTTCAAAAAACATCCGAACAGACATAGGAAGCCGATTACATGGGTATTAGATATATTTTTCCCCCCTGTAAACTGTTTCTAAAGAAGTTGCCCATATTCCATATACCTCTAAAGTCATGGAACAGACACCAGCTGTGCTGTAAATGCCCAGTCTGGCACTGGCAGGTAAAACACTCGCAGCTGAGTATTACTGTTATAATGTTATGACTGAACTCTGCAACTGACAGCGATTTTCTTTCATAAACACCCCTAAAAAAAGTGATTCATGATAAATCTAAGTTCTTAACCACTACTACGTGCAAATGGGCAATAGAGGCAAGAAGGTGATATGAAAGGAATTTCACCGATACTCAAAACAAGCACTGTAACCAGTAACAGCTGAATTGCTCCAAGAACTGGTAAGGCACATGACAAAAGAAATGCAGTGTTATTGTGAAAAGGCCAAAAGACAAGGGTATACTTACTGAAAATGCAATTTCAGTTCCACTCAGTTGGCGAGAGCACAAAGTTCTTTAACCTGATTATACCTTTACTGTGGTGCCTCTATAATATTTGTCTTCTCTTCAGACTAATACACAGGCTCTTCTTCTTAATCTAAATCCAATCACAAACCAGCCTTGGACATGCTCCACCCCTGCAATTACATATTGCTCTCGGTGATCATATTCCACCTCTTTCCTTCCCTCCTCCTTTTCCATACTGTAGCCCTTTTCATTCAATGCTGTTCTGGGAGCATTATCTCTCATCTAGTAATCACATTAATTAGAAATTTTAATTTTGGCATTTAAACAACATGAAACCAGTTTTGACAAATCTTACAGTTCCAGGGGCAATAACAACATAAAAGTAAAGCCCTTTTCATCTGCCCCCAAACATATATGAATTTCTAAAAGACAAAAACAGACGAAGAAATGTTATCCTCTTGCCTTCTGTAACAAGATGAGAGTGCCCATTCGCGTAAGAGCTCTGTTAATTTCAGGTGCTAGTGCACTGACTTCAAGGAAATATAAGCAATAAGCATATCCTTTCATTTTAATAGCTGAAATACCAAGTAGGTGCACCGAGGTTTGCCAAGGGCAGCACATATTTCTTAATCTTCAGAATAACTGCACCTTATTTTATATGCAAGTTTAATCTAAATAAAAGCAATAAAAGGAAAAAGTAACAGTCTATTGAAACCATAGTTTCTGTTAATTATGAATACTGTATAATTAGCATGCTTACAGTAAATCATAAGTGCTGGTCTGCATGATTTCACAACACCAATCTCAGCTCATAGGGAGTCTGGCTGGAATAAATAGATAAAGCAATGGTATTTCAGCAGGTCTGTATCATTAATAACGCCAGTGTAAATAAGCAGCCTTTCCATTACGTACTGCCCTTCTATATTAAACGCCGTGGTCAAAAAATAGTTTGCCCAAATAGAAACAAAGTGTTTGCAATGCTGATTAGTTTTGAATGTAGCTGCACGGAGCAAAATAATAAGGATCTGTACCTTTCTGAGAGGAATCTCAAGAGAAAGAACAGGAAAGTGACAACAAAGACATGTTGTGATATAACAGCACGCAATTTTTTCACAAAGCTGCCCAAGTTCCATACAGTGCCGAGGACTGGTTTTCTCTGGAAAACGTGTTTTCCCTTCTTTCAATCCCCTCGGGATCCTTGACTTGCAAAACTGTCGTGACTGCTTTTTCAGCATTTACATGGCGAAATTTATATCGCCAAGGCAATTAGAGCTTATTGGCCTGAATACTGAAAATTACTGATTTATGCTTAGCAACCCTGCGAACGACAACATTTGCTGCACACAACAATGAAACCAAATTAAGGGCCTCTCAATGTATACAATACCGCCTTCCTTCCTTCCTTTTTTTTTTTTTTTTAAAGCTCAGGTTTCCAACTCCACCAGTAAGTGCTCTCTGTGTAGGCCAGTGGTACTGTGGTGATACACATACGCGCCGTGTATCATAGCGTGGCTCTAAATTGCAGGGACAGACAGCAAGAGGGATTAGTTTAATCTAGGTTTTGGGTATGTAAAATTGCAAAAGACAGAATGGAAGCTGGTGAGTCAGGCTGCTGAGACCTCAAAATCATGGGAAAACATACTGCTGGCTTTCAGCCAGCTATTTCTTGACTGCCTCTCCCCCTTTCCACTTATACCTGCTACTGTTTAGAGCAGTAAATCAAATATTGTTGTCTGTTTTTTAAAATGGGTTGCAGGTTATCTGCAAGAGAAAAATATGAGCTCCACTACACTAACATTTTTCTTTTTCTTTTTTTATTTATTATATACACTTTTTTTTTTTTTTTTTCAGTTCTTGGTGATTGGGTTTTCCTCTATTTTTGGAATGTTTACTTAATGTTTGACAACTTACTGTTTCCTCCGGACAGTCAGTTTCTCCAGTTGTTTTTGTGTTGTGTTGGTTTTTTTTTTTTTTTTTTTAAATAACAGCAACAGGGAATGAAAAAAACCCAAACACAATAATAATTTTTAAAAACTCTCTCCAGGAAACTGGATTGTAAAACCACAAAATCTGGCAGAGTGACAAAGCAGGGGGGGACCTTACATATTTTTAACTAACATTTTGAAGCTGACTAGATTTGAGTGTTTAAAAAAAACGAAAAGGAAAACGAACATACTTTGCTCGATCGAAAGAGTGGGCTTTGACAGGGAATAGAGGGGAACAAAGAAGCATGCTTGTACTATGAAATTCAACAGAAGGCACGAAAATGCTGGGGGGGGAAAAAAAAAATCCATTGATAGGATGACATTTTCTTCCCACAGAGGCTTTACACGCTCCGCCCTTTCACCACTTTTCAAAGCCCCCGTATTTTTTTCCAGTACTTCAATATAGCTGAAGCTGAAACTCTCTCTTGCTTCTCATTTTCTCACATTTTCTGTATTTGACACTCGATTGGGACCGTGCACTTCCCCAAGGAGACTACCGCCAGGACGCAGAGTGTGGAGGCGAGGGCTGAGTTGAAACTACAACGTAAACTGCAGCCATGAAGTGGCTCCTTGGGCACCCAGAAGGCCGCCTTCCCCAGGAGCAAGCGGGAGGCACCCACCGCGTGCCCGCGGTACGAGGGACGCGCGGGACATGCTGCCACTTGGCACTTCAGGTGCAGAAAATATTTCTACTTCGTTTTCAAAAGCCATTTCTACGCTACTTCTGTGCAACTCTCCTGAGCTCCGTCTAAAGGCTTTCGGTGGTGGTGTTTATGTAAGGGACATAGCCAAGCACACCTGGAAATTGGGAAACACTACCAATAAATTTTTGCCATTTGTGGCTGAAACAACTAAATTCAGTAATTCACAATTCAAGGCAGAATAATCACGCACCGCATGATGCTACCTAGCACCTACGGAAGGATTTTGTCAAAGTGTATTTTGCTGTTACTCATTTTCTACCACATTTTCACATTTCTAAGTTTTAATACAAAGCAAATATAAAAGTAATTAAATGGCTATAAACAGAAGTAAAAACTGTTGTATTTTGTGCAATTACTATGAAAAATCCACATATTTGTCTTTCTCATACAAAATATGTTCAGTACTCCACAATTAGCTTATATTTTAAACAATGTTCAAAGCTGTGCTTAAAGTACCTTACTATGAAAGGCAGATAGAAGCAGTCTTGACTGAAGTGGAATTACTATTCAATGAAAAGTAGAAAGAAAAAAATACTAGAAGGAAGTCAAGCATGGAGACAACAGGCTCAAATCAAGGATCTGTATTTTTCCACATTAAATTTGATGTTAATTTTCCAGCTATATTAACTTACCACATACATTTTCATAATTAAATTATATAATGTGACACTTCAATAAACGTATTAGGCAAATATCACAGGCACTTTAGTTTAGCACAAGAGACCTTGGCCATGTATTTAAAATCGGTTGCATGTTCCTGATACACTGCTACCGTGAAAAAGTCCTACTGTGAAGAACTATAAACCAATCTTCCCCAGTTATACAAATCAGCAAATATATGGAAAAACTAATCTGCAGCATATTTTTAAATACAGATTTTATGAGAACTTGAATGGAGCAATGAGAGAAGTTACTGTTCACATAAATGTTATGTACATTTTCTGCACATTTGCACCTTCATCACAACTTGCAAATAAAACTCTGCTTTGCAGAGCAAATTAGTAGGTCCTGATGTAAAGCGCAGATACAGTTTTGCACTACTTTTCTGACAGGTGTGCATATACTAATATGCCGTTACTGGGAAAAATATAAATTTCACACAAACCCTTTAAGTATAAGCAAGACAACATTTAAAACATAATACATTGAATGGATACTTGCAACAGTTTATGAATGCTGACAGAACAGATCTGACTGAACTGACTTAAAGCTAAAACTTTTGAAGAGGATCTCAGAGAACCATCTTGTAACAACAGTATTAAAGAAACAAAAATAGCAAAAAAGAGGACACAATCAAGTTATTTCTGACAATATTAAAATCAAGCAAGTTTGTGTAGTGGACATTAAAAGTCACTTTATTTTTCTTTATGCTACGTGGTCTATCTACTGCTCAAAAAGAGACTTGCACACACTTTTTAGAAACTAGGGAATCCAAGTTGCAACTGCTTTGCATCAGATTTGTATCTGATTTATCAAAGCATTTAAGACATAACAAACTTGATTTTGCAGCAGTACTTGTTGAGACAAAATTCCCATAGATTTCAGTGAAACTCATCTGCATAAAGATTGTAGGGTGGGGCACACAGCACTTTATGAGTAATCATTTTAACATACACACACTGTGATCATTTAAATTTATTTTGACATTTTATATTCTTTGGTTAGCTTTAAACTTTCAGCACAAAGCTGAAACATGTAAACATTAAAGAGCATAACATAAAACAAAGTGCTGCAGGCAACAGCCTTGCCCAAATCTAGCAGAGGTTGAAGTCAACACATAACATACTCCTAACCACCCTGTTCACAGCTTTTATTATTGAGGACATCTGCACACTATGTCCATTCTTATTTAGGGTATCATATGGGTCTGATATGGGTGAAATTAATTTGAAAAATGTTTTCAAAATAATATACTTGTGCAGAGCAGTATAAAGTCATGCCAACCTACAGGCTTATAAAATGATTAAATTCAGTACAGGTGTATTTTCCAACTCATAACAGAAGGTTTTTAGAAACTAGCAGGAAGCAACTATAGAATCTAAACCAAGAAAGCACATAACCAATGCGTAAGAGTATGTATTATCAAGGCATTTTCTGACATACACTTTTGGTCACTGGAGATCTGTCCAAAAACTTGTTCTAGTAAGTTGACTTTAGATGTCTCTAAATACTTTATAAAAACAATTTGTGGCCATGTAGGCAAATAGACAAATGCTAAGCCTTGGCTTTTGCAACTGGAACAGGACAGTCTTGCATGAGCAAACAGTGAAAACAGGAACTTTGAAAGGCCCTGGGTGGAAGGCTTACAATTTACATCTCAGCTATAAAACCAGAATGGAACGTAATAATTCATTGCATGAGAAAATTAGGGGTTTTTATTTATACACATACTGTGAAGCCAATCCTGACATCTTTACATACCCATACTTCCAGTGGTTTTGCTTATACAGTAGTGGCAGAATGGGATCTTTTTCTCCAATTTTTGTACTATTCCGTATTGGAATTAGGAGCTAAATCAGACTTAGACATTCACGAGCCTCCTGTAAGCTGTGGGAATCTTGGCTTCTGAGCTACAGGAAATATGTCCACACTGTCTAGGTACTTCCAACTTTGTAAAAGGACGAGTGTACTTTTGGCATATGGTCCTGTATGCAAAAAAGATTTACCAAATGGAAAAGAGAGGCTTAAACATTTACAGTGGAGCTTAAATACTCTTTTCTAGATAAACTTCCTTTCTGAAGAAATGCAACATTAAAAACAAAACAAAGGTAGCTAGATGAAATGAGCTTCGTTGCCTCAGTTCAGCCCCTACTAAAAAAACCATCCATATCACAAATGCTGACCTCACAACTGGCAACCTTGATGGGCGTGGGGATTGAATGAGTGTGGAAATTGAATTACACCCTCTTTCCCTGTAGGTGGTCCTTACGGATCAGGGTACCGGAGTGTGTCAGAAGTCGGCACCACTCCTGTCCATGACGCATCTGTTCCGTGGACACAATCCTCCAGACTGCAGCTCTCTCAGTATGACACTATTCAAGGGAGCTAAATACAATTAAAAAAAAATCTCTTTTTGAAACAGTAATTTAAGATAAATGTCTCTTTGCAATAGACATTTGTAATAGGAACTCTCATTGCAGGCTCCTGCTAATCAGATTTAAGCACGATTTTGTTTCCACTCAGGAAGCTTAAATTAATTTAGCTGTTCCTGAACACTGTTACAGAAAGATGAAGTATCCAGTGGCTCACAACTACAGTTCCTAGTTCAACAGCCGCATTTGCAACACAGTCAGGTTATGCTGAAAATTTGTTTGCTTTAGCTACCATTACACAAGGGATTTATACTATTACACTGTTATCCCATTCAGTTTTTAGACTTGCATAGATTGCCTAGATACTGAAAAGCAGAAGCATTCAGATCCTCATGCATGCTAAATTACCAGCTGTGAGAAAATCTCTGGCATATTCCCCACACTGATGAGACTTTGTCATCAATGCACCCCAACATTCAGAAGTCTGATGTGATCTGATTTCCCACTATTGTCTTTCTTGTTCTGTTGCTGTTGTTGTTGTTAATAACAACAACAACAACAACAACAACAACAACAACTTTAAGACCAGGACTACTTT
>NW_008794083.1:1343801-1366125 GCF_000699145.1 Aptenodytes forsteri
GGTGAAATTAGTTTCCTGCCATTTAATATAAATATCTAATTGTTTGTTGTTTTTTTAAATAACAAAAACAACAACAACAAAAAGAACAACAACAACTTTAAGTCCAGGACTACTTTTTAATTTTAAAAGTTTGGTTGGTAATTCATCCTGTGCATGGAAGACGTCATTTTAGTGAGTAACAACGGGCAGGACAGAAACTATGATCGAAAATGTCAAAAGAGGTAATGGTCTATGGAGCACAAACTGAAGTCTCCCACTGTTTTTCAGAGACTTGCAAAATAGTTTTTGAATAAAGGCAATTCTTCCATTCAGCTCTTCCATAATTACATGGAGGACTCCATCAAGTCAATTAGAAAATCAACACACCTGACTCTCTGTGAAGTTTCCTAACTCTAGTACTTTTCTTCCACTGTCTCTTTCAAAATGAAAGGTAAATACTGACAACGAAATTAAGACAATGAATTAAGACAGACAAAATCACTGTTTGAGGGATGTCTAATTAGATGAAGAACTCAGTTCAGAGGGTCAAGTCTGTTCCTCTTTGCATGCCACTCCTGCTATATACATGAGGGCAGGTATCACGAGATAACCCACAAGCAGACAGACTGCTAGCATGATACAAGGAGATGCTTTGCCCTTATGCAAAAATTCACTGTGTGGCTAGCACTGGTGGCACTTTTTAAAAAAAAACAACTAAATGTTTCCAGTCATCACTTTGACGTGAACAGCCATGGGGAATGCCCAAGTATCATCACCACAATCAACATCTGAAGTTGAATTGCTTGCTATTCCTAGCTGGTATGACGAGTTTCTCCCTGCTGATTTTTCCTTTAAACTCACAGGCTGCTATCTATGCGGTGAATTTCTCGTTAGCACCCCGGGGTGCTTTTTAGGAAAGGGCAGCAGCCCCCCCCCCCTCGTTTTCTTTACAGCTTTCTCTTTAAAACAAAAATTCAACACAACAGTTCAGGAAATATTGTAAGATGAAGCTGGCTGCACTCCTAGAAATAAAAAATTAAAGTTTCAGTAAAACCTGATGTCTCCCTGTAAATTACACCTTAACCCCCCCCCAAAGAAACAGGAAAAGATACTATTACCTAATGTCTGAAAATTCAGAGAATATATTCATTCATGGAACATAATTCTGCAAGTGAAATGAACTGAAATGATTTCCTCTGTTTATTACATAGTAAACAAGATATCCAGGTACCTTTTTAACCTGTGCCTTCCTGGAAATAGTACATTCTTTTTATTTACCAAGGAAACCAAACATTGGTCTTGGTGCAGATAACCTTATCAGCACAAAAACATGCTCAACAAAACAGAACTGGACACTGTGTTTTTACAGAGGCATGCTACAACAGTTTCCAGTGTGATCCCCAACCCCAACAATTCCTGAACTCCGATTAAGACAGCTATCCAAATTCATTGTACTGAGGTAAAAACATCATATCCTTTATGCTTTCAAGTGTATTTTCAGAGAAATAACTTTATTTGCAAGCGACACATCCAGAATTCATTCATCGCTAATATCAGTGTGCAGTTTAATCCCACGACAATCACATCCACTTTCAGATCATTCATGTGGCCATGACTGTAAATGTGATGTTTGTAGCCAGTCCGAAACACAGACAAGATCAAAGGAACTATATAAAGGCAGCCCCACCGGGATGACATTACACACTGTGCCTATAAAATTAGACTACTGCTTCCACGGCCATGGCTTTCTGTCAACATCGAAGTTGTATCAGGCTCCGTAACACCTGAAGTAAACAGAAGTTTCCTTCTCAGGAAAGTAAGCCTCAAAGGAATTTGCTCAAAGGAAAGCACTGACATGCTGGTTTCTGTCACAGTAAAAGCATTTTATTTCAAAGACAACAAGGAGCCACAGAAACCTTCTGCAAGATGGAAACATATCGTAAGACTTTTTTCTTGCACTGTATTATTCTGGCGAACAGAAGGGTTTCTGCTCTCGGGAGCCTATTTCCAGGAGAGCTGGCGCAGACCTGCGCAGCCTGCCTCTCCACCCACAGCCCAGGAGGGATCTCCCTCCAACAGGCACAGATCTGGTGCACGGTATTGACATTTTGGGCGAAGCGTCAATCCTAATTATAAGTTTAAAACCGAAGCTAAGTGTCACCGGATCATAGCAGAAATTAAGCCTGTGACTGCTCCTGCCTGCTCTGGCTTGTCCTGACAGCCACACAAATAGGTAACGAGAGTTCATTAAGCCCGTTAAGACACAAGTTGGCAGCAAATAGACAGACTCAAGCATAGGTAGCAAGGACACTCTCAGGTCCCAAAGGACCATATAAGGTTGAAACTTATTTAGCACTGTATTTGTAACTCCAAGCTCTATACTATAAGCTAAAGATTAAAAGTACACATTATGAAAGGAACAATGGCTGTCCTAATGGTTAAAAGAAGCATGTATCTGTATGCTTCTAAATGATCAGATCCTTCGAGTGCTCTCTTGGGATAGAAAAAGAAGAAAATTATTTCCATGAGAAATATATTTAATACGTGCCCATTACATGGCTGGGGTCCAAGGGCTATTGTGTGCCCTGGATGGCTCATCGACTACCCTGTCCTAGCTCCCTTTTGTTGCGGCAGGCTATTCAGCAGAAATAGAAAGCACAGTCAGCATGGTAAGGCCACATTAACTTGCTGAAAATGGGCTCAAAAGCATCTCTTTTTGGATTAGTTCTATGACTGCAATTCTCATATGAGTCAGCAGCCAGAGAAGCAGGTATTAATTTCGCAACCAAATTATTCCAGAATATGTGAAACAAAGCCCCTGTTTCTGTTAGCTCAGGCTCAGTTGCCCTTCCTGTTACTTCTGCACTGTGTATGCGAGTTATGATTACATAGCATACAAAATCAGAGCAAGTTCTTTAGAAGTGGCCATTCCTTTCTACAGTCCTTTCATGCCACCGCTGAACATGGTTGTACATAACTCTGTATTATCTGTGTAAAAATAACCTAACAAAAGCAACATTTATAAAATCATTCAAATCATAAGAAATTATATCTCTTGTCAAATACAAACCATTAATGCTATGTTACTCAACCATGCCCTCAAAACATTTAGCAAAAGTAATTATTGAAGGGATTGTAGGTTTAGAAATGAATTGATACATCCAAATATGATCAACAGTAGTCAACAGCACAGAAATGTTATTTTCTACATGGGTGTTAGGCTGGGAAAAAAGCCCAATCCTGAAATACCTAACAGTTTTAACCTGAAATCTGAAAAGAAAAATAACTGTAGTGTTCCCTTGTTTTGAAACACATTAAGAATACTCTACGTGGTATTACCTACTTTTAATGAAATATATATGATATTGAGACCAATGATAATTGTTTCAACCTCTGAAATAGAAATTTACTCCTCAGCACAGTGGTCTCACGATGATTGAGAAACATTATTTCAGGAATGTCCACACCTCACAAATGGCTGCAACCTTTATATTTTATTTGGTAACAACATCGCAGGACTTTAAAAAATGAAGTTTAAAAATATAAGCAAATAAGGAGCAAAATGAGGCATTTTTAAATACTCAGGAACGCCTCTCCACAACTTGATCTATTTCCAGGTTGCCTCCTGACCTTGCCATGGCACTCGAAAGACTTAGGGAAAAGCTTGAAAGAAAAGAGAAGAAACAAAGAGACTTTACACAGGTCCCCAGAAGGCAATTTTGCCTCTCCTTTACTTTTCCTTAAATAAACCCTGGTTACAAACTAGAACCATAATTTTTAATACGTCTTGAAAGTGGCCAGAAGGAGATTGTAGCCTCATGATTACATGGTGGGGAGAGAGGAAAAGAAATACTGTGAGCTACTAAGTCTGCCAATACAACTTTGAAGCTATGGAAACCTTGTAATTCTTCCTAAATCCGGTTTTATCATGCAGTTGCTAAGAGCAACTACTACTTGTTTGAATCAGCAATAAAAAAGCAGGGGTCCGGCCCATTGCAACTGGCACTTTGACACAAAATAATGCAGAGGTAACATATATTTTCATACTGACCAGTCTAAATAGATATAAAAGAACATCAATATTCGCTTGACGCTTCAGCCATCTCCTGACGGCATAACTTTCTGTATCATGAGGCCAACACAAATGCACAGAGAGTCACACCTTCTGGTTATGTTGCCATCTCTCAGTGACAACCATACAACCGGAGGATCATCAGGCTCTCAATCTCTTGAGGTTCTGGGTGGGCATCAGGACCAACTCCACAGCAGCATCTGCTATAAATGCCATCTCCTTGCCTTCTAAAAATGGTCACAGTACATGGTGGAGTTTGCGTCCCCTGTAACAGCTGGTTTCATGTAAAAATGAGTTTCTGCTAATGCAACTGAAACACAGCAGGAATTTCATTTTGATGCATGATTTACTATCTGTGTAAAGGATCAAGAGTTTAGGAAAAACATGGATGAACTTTAAATTATTTAGAAGTAAAGAATTCACATCTTCTCAAAGTAGAAAGCTAGTATTTTTGACAGCTGATAAACACAGTCCCCTCTTCTTCATTTCTAGAACAAAACAAAATGACAGTATTCAAAGTTACCGTACTCAACTATCTAGCAAAGCTGAAGGCCCCTCCTGATAATTTTTCAGTTTTACAGCAAAACACTGCTTAGACATGATGACTCAGACAAGGTAGCATACTTAGAGCACCAAAATCAGCAAGTTCTAAGTTTATACCAATTTCAGACTTTGAAACTAGAGTAAGAAAATTCATGCACAAAGGAAACCATGCTCTCCTCTCATCACACTCTCAACAGGACACAGCAGCAAAAAAAACCAAGAAACAAGTCTGTTTTGGTCAAAAACTGTGCATATATTTCATTTAAAAACCAGCAAGTTTTGATGCATAATGCAGTCAGGTGTCCATAAAGCTCATTTAACAAAGGACATCCAAGAACAGAGAGATGATAATTCCTAGTGTCAACCTGGAATCAACCAACCACTCCAGATGAAGAGGCTCCACTGCCAACTCTCTTGGGCCACCTCTCTTTTAATGAGGTAGAATTTCAGATGCAACACCTTGGCCCATCAAAATCAAAACCAAACCCCTCTTTTCAAGCAGAAAGCCATTTACTAAGTTCCATTTACCTGCCACTGGAATAGTCACAGTTAAACACTTCACAGTGTCAGTTGAAGAGGATAGAGAATGATTTAGGTTTCTATCCTCAGGTTCCAGCATGATCAGCTTCAGCACAAAAAAATCCCTCCATTAATAAAGAAAGAGTACAACGGATCAGGAAAACCCTGGTGGGTTTCCATCAGCCCAAACAACACGGAAAGATACAGAAGAAATTTTTTTTTTTTTGACAGAGGGGAAAGAGGCCAAACTGAGGGGCATCCTACATTTGGAGAAAGAAGAACTCTAAAGTATGGAATAAATTGAAAGTTGTTTCCCAAAGTCATTGCTGATACTAGGGTCATTGACATAAAACTTCATTTTGTGTCAGCAGCATAGAGAGGAACAAAGAAATAATTCAGGAATAGGTCTTCATGCTTTGACATCAAAACAGAGCTGGAACTACGAAACACTGCTTAAGAATCAAGATGTGGAGAGGAGTTTTTTCCAGTGCTTAATTCTGAATACCTTAGTATTCAAAGCACACTTTCCACACCCTCTTTTACAGACATTCCCTATGCAAAAAGAGGTTTGAAATAATACATACTAGCCAAACCATAACATATTACATAGGAGAAAGAAACAGCCATAGAATACAGCAGGTAGTATTGTGCTGTTCAGCCTATGGGGCAAAGGAGCACACGCCCTGAAAACACAGTAACTATTTTCACATGAACAATTAAAATACAAAAAACCTTAGGCATTTTTAAAAAATTCCAGGGCCATACTTGCAAAGTGATCAGTAATAAAACTACTTTTTTTTCCTTTCACCTTCACACAACATTATCTCATGAAAAAAGCTCGCAAATGGTTCACCTACAATTAAGATCCATTTCTAGATGGCATCACTACTCACTGACTCCTCATTTCACAGAGGATGTGGTACATTTTGTCATGGCAGACAAGTACACCAAAACGAGCGAATTAAAATAACCTGTTGAACAGCCTTTGATCAGGACCGAACTCACTGCTTCAGCACAGATCCCACATGCTGCAATGACCAAAGCACTCTGACATTAAGATCCAAGTGCACTACTAGAGGTAGTTTAACAGTTGGGTTTTAAAAAAAAAAAAAAAAAAAAAAAGAAGATTGAAGTGAGAAAATGCTGCTGTCTTGCTACATTTTTAGGTAAGAAGAATTTTCCCAAAAAATTTCACTTCCAAACAAATGTAGTGTTCCTTTCTGGTTTCCCTTGCTTCAGTGAAACCAACTGAGAAAACAAGTAGGTACAGTGGTGATTAATATGGTGCTGCTGCCATGAACCCTCACCTAAGCACGGGGGAAACAGATTCTACCAAATCTTCTTCCTGGGAGATGGTGAGGTTGCATTGTGCACCTCTTAGGAGAACGTTCCCAGATCGTGCAGTCGGGTGCTGTGGGCACACACATTCCCCGTAGCTCCCCTGGACACCGCTACTGTGAACACCACTGCTTCACTTTAGTTCAGGCATTCACTGAGGCCACCGGAGAGCTGCCATCTCATCCTGTCCGAGGCCACCAGCACACTGGATCAAAGTATAATTTTCTTCCACGAGTTTTCCCACTCATTGTCATTCCCCCCCCCGTAAGTTCTGTCTAAAATCAGAAGTCCTAAAACAACTTATTTAGCAAGTTTTGGCATTTTCCCCACAGGTTTCTGCTCCAAGCTTTACTACTCAAAACACATGCTGACCATACTTGAGCAGAGTAGCACCATACTGCTTTTCTAAATCCCCCCTACAGTATGAATTAGGTAGAGTTTTATTTATGTCCCAACTTAAAGGGTGGACATTGTTGACACACATTTTACACGTGCTGTAGTGATGCTGTTCTGCTATGCACATGCCAGATTCTACCACAGAGGGCTGGCTGTTGATCACAGTCGAAGAAATGTCTGAAATAAGTTTTTTCTTCTGAACATCAAAGACCCTGAGGTCTTGCAACTGGACTGTGAAGTTTTGGTATACAACTAAAGCACTGCTTCAGGGTAAAATAAAGAGTTATTGTTGTCTAAATGCATCAGTTAACCTTCAGACCACAGCACAAACAGACTCTTTAGTCAGATTCTGGATCTCTATACAAAGCGAATAAAGAGTTAGCTTAGATGCCAAAAAAGCTGCCAGGGAAGCCAAAGAATCGTGAAAGGAACTAAAAATAACAATGACTCGTCTTTGCAGGAGGGATAAAGGGATAATGACAAGACCGTGCAACTTCTAAGCACCACATTTTATTTCAAGATATTACATGCCTGATCTTAAGAAATGGTGTGAACATGGAGTATATCTAAATATTTACCTGTCTTCCTGAAATTATTCATTTTCTGTGTTAAAATGCTCAGGGCTGTACTTTATTTCCACCTAACCCCCCAATCCCTTCCAGTGCTGAAATCAGCGTTCCTTGGAAAATGGATACAGCAGACACTTTTTAAAGCACTGTCTATTAATAAATCAATGGACATCTGTAATTTCTGCCCTCTCTTCCTTCTTAGGAAACCACTGTTTCACAAGTGGAAAATTTTATGCAGTATTGAGGCACTCTATAGGCTTAGTTCTACATTGCCTTCAGCTCCTACCAACGTGAGAATTAAGAACACTGCACAGTTGCTCAGTATGTGAAAGACTTCAGATTACCTGAAAACAAAAGGGAAGCATTGACACCACTGCTACTGCTGTCAGGCTGAGCAATGTTACCCAGTATACATTTGTAATGCTGGTTATAAATTGGCATCAATCCAAAACCAACATGCTTAAGACGTAGTGAACTGGGCTCATTGCACAAGGGTGTGTGTCATGAAAAGTCTTGATGAGCACTGTAACATTTCATTTTTCCTGCTGAAATTTCTCAGAAAAGAAGAAAGGGCTGTATCAACATCTCCTATCCTAAAACTTGTAAGTTGAGTGAAATGGTTTCACTGTGAAATCGAAAAGAAATTCACACAAGACAGATTCTTTCATATCAGATGCATTACTCTGAAGGGAAAAAAAAAAAATCATCAGACCTGATCAATACAAATTTTCAGCACTGCTCAGCAAAACAGAGAGAGGAAGGGCGCATACTTCTCAACAGCAAACACACCGGCACAGTCTCACTTTTAAAATCGCAAACTAATGTCTGATCATAGCATTTTATAGACACCAAACAGAAAGTTATTTGCTATACTTTGCATTTACCCAGTGGTTCTCTCAGCTAGATAGGTCAGGCTTGTCTCACAATCCACTCCAGAGATCAAACTCTATCCTTCGGACAGCCACTTAATCAGATTCAACAGGAATTGAGTAAATATATCTGATTATTTTAAAATTTAGGTTCAAGATTGATTTTATTCCGTGTATTTTACTTTCAGAGGCTATTACACATCATTCTTTCTGACATGGAAAATATTGCCAAATGGTCAAAGCTGAAAGTTTTCCAATGCATGATGTATTGTACCACTACATGCAAACAGCTCTCTACAACAGATGCAACTACTCTGTACAACAGCACCAAGCACTACCAAGGTTCTCCCTGTACTCCTGCAGAGGCACTGTATTCCCTCATTTGCAAGAAAGGGAGTCATCTATAGCCTCTTCCCCTCCTCGGCCCCCTTCCCCCCCCCGATTTTAGAAAGCTGAACCTGGTCTTTGAAGGACTTGCCTTCAACACCTGGAAGACAGTTGATGCTGTACACTGAGTGGAAAATAAGAACAACAAAGATCACCGTCATTGCACTACCTCTTGGCCTGCAAAGCAATAAAACATACTGCACTCAGAATATGCCAGCTGACATAACGACAGGGTACTTCTGTGACGAATGTAAGGATTGATTTAAAGCAGTCATTCTTCACTTCTTAGGTGCATATGACAAGGGAGGAGGATATTAGGACAGCTCTCCCACTCAGCTGAGAAAAAGAGGCAGAGCTACAAAAAAGTAAGAAAGAGAACAGAAGAAAAAGGCCAACAGAGGGCAAAACAGAGGGCCAGATGGTGACTGCAAACCCCAAATCTTTGTAAAGTTCCCTGTGCCTATCAGATCCTCAGAGAATGAAAGGCTTGGATAAGAAGAACAGGCGTAACATCTTCCTTCTGATCTTGTTCTTTTCCACTCTCTGCTATTAACTTAATGAGTTTAGTGGTTCATACCATGCAAAACCACAGTGAGGGCTGAGGGAAGCTAATCAAGCCACTTCTTTCTCTGAGTTCTGTGAGGAAACTTGGAAGGAAGATGCATACTCACAAAAGAACAGCCTGTAAGCTCTGACAATTTCTGAAAGCTTGCTAACATGGAAAATGCTGGGGGGGGGGAAGAAAATGGAAGGATCTCAACTGACTACTGATCTACTCTTCCTGACAGCTGCAACAGCCCATGAGAGCCAGAGATAGGCCTCTTCAAAATCGAGAGTAAAAACTTTCACAGTTGTGATGCATGTAAGCACATACCACACACATGCACATATGTAGCTTACAACAAAATACTTAGAGAAAAACAGTATTTTCTTCCTCATCCATATGATGCCAGAGAAAGATGTGAATCAGCACACTAAAAATCCTAGGACAGAGTTAATGCAATTACCAAGCATAAGAATGAAGATTTTTCTGTCCTTTAAGGTTGTGCACAATGTCAAACAGAACCTGCTTCACAGGCCACTGTCGTTTCAGGTGGAACAAGAGAGATCAGCACACTTGCTCTGTCCACACAGACGATATAAGACTTCTAGGTTCCAGGTATGATGGGCTGCCAGTTGTTTTACTCAAAGTCACTAAGAATGTTAGCTTGTCTCTGTCTCTTCCTCTTTTCCATTATATGCCAAAGCTCACGGCAGGGAAACAGATGACTGGTAAAATTTAATAAGATCAATGTAGTAAAAGCCCTGCCTGATCAGGCTTTCCCCAAAGAGGAAATTAAGTAAAACAAGCTACACTTGTCACAGCATTTTTAGCTACACAGCAGCAAACCAGATTAATCAAGAATAAATTAAAAATTAAATTATTTCTGTTACTTTTATGCAAGTTAAAGAAATAGGTTCTTTTTCATTACCAAAGTATAATTCATCTTAACTAATGATGCACACACAACACATTTAATTGACTACTGGGAACTACTAGACTATGAGAAAAGTAATGTACCTAAACAAGCTGGGAGGAGTTTCCACCTGCGTTTTAAATTAGTGTGTAAGACAGTCTGAAAAAGACTTCTGTCTAGCTAATAATACTATTCACATGCACTCTGTGGGAGAGGCCAAGCAGCATGCTTTGAAATTAGCTCAGGAGTTTTAGTCCAGCTTTGGAGACGGCATGAGTTTTATAATGACTGGACAACCTGGATGGAGCTCAACACTGATTCTGTCTAAATGAATCCACATTCAGTATAATTTAACTTTTAGGAAAACAAAAGACAAAACCCCCAGACTCAAATACCCTTTTTCACAATGCTGAAAGAACACCCCCCACACCACCTGATCTGACTTTTCTTAAAATTTTATTCACAAATAAAAACTAGGAAATATATTACTAGCAGATTTTGCATTCCCTTCAATCCCCTTGCAAGATATTTCAACAGTTAGCCCTAGATCCTAAGTTAATCTAAGGACCTCATCAGAATGTAATCACTACCTTTGTGTTTGTCCTATCATACACGGCTCTGCCTGATCACATTCTGTTATCCTATTTGAGGGTATGAAAAAGCAAAATATGTGGTCAGGAAGTCTTGTTCATGAAACACTCTGCAGTGAAACAAGAGCACCGAGTTGCTAACATCACAACAAATAAAACTGTATTTTCCCCTTATACAGCTTTACATGTAGTAACTGCATACTACATAAGGCACTGGTGCAATACAAACAGTAGCAACAACACCAAGCAGTTTTGAACAATCTCCAATACTCATCTTTTTTCGAGTCCTTTATTTTTGTGCTCATGTATATCATTCCTGAAAAAGTACACAGGAAAGGATGGATAGTGAGTCTCTGAAGCTGGAAGATAAAGCCAGTAATGTTTGGCCAACCAGCCCATTCAGGAGCAGAGGTCTACAGATCATACACTGGGAATCACCGCACTGTGCATTCTTTGTGATACCCACTGAAATAGGTATTGCAGATATCTGTACTGAACACAATTATTGAGTCATTTGTAGAAAACCTAAGGTGAATTGACTTGCCTGAAGGCATTCAGTTCATCAGCATCAAAAGGAGAAATAGACTTGCACATCCCGATTCCTAGTTGTGGGTGCACCCAACATCCTACCTGTCCCTTTGACACTACTGTACGAAGAATGATAAGGTTGCATGAGCAAGAGCTTTGCTTCATCACAATGGAGCATCGTGTAGCGAAACTGTGTCGTTCCAGAAGCATAAGAATCCATGAAGTCCAGGTTTCCCCTGGATGCGTGTCCTGTGGTTGACAGTAAACTCACGTGAAGTTTATTCAGGTACCTCTAGGGCCTTTCTACAGAGAGATTCCCTGTATCTAACAAATCACAAGCTCTCTTTCAATGGCATTATTTACTGACTCTCCTTCCTCTATCTGGCTAGTGTTTACTGTATTGGTTGTCTTTGACATCTGTCTTTCTGTCATACTTGATTTAAATAAGCCAGGTTACTAGAGAAGACATATGGATAAACACATATACACTGAAATTAGCTTTATGTGAGCATATGTGAAAGGAAACAAGACTAAAATAATCTTCGACCCTTTTAGGAGGTAAAAGACAGCATCCGTAAAATCTCTGATCAGCAACTATTAATACCACAGTATCACAAGCCCAGCCCCTGCAGTTACCAAAGGAATTTCCTGGGAGCTGATCAGCTTTCTTCCTCTCCTCTGAAATCAGATGGGGATGTCCTTGAAGCAAATATATCATTGTAGGAAACAATTAAGGAAAAGGGCAAAGGGGAAGAAAGAATGACTTACGTAATTTAGATAAAACATGCTGTGTGAGCGAGCCTGTGGTTGCCATTCAAAGCTATGTAGTGGCGGAGGACTCAATTTTCAGATCTAACCTATTCTCCGGTAGCAGTGCTGGAGAAGCATGAGGTAGGCTGGTGCCTTGACTTTAGCAGACAGGAGAGAAAAACCTGCGTGGCACTAGGGTGGCTTCTCAAGTCAACTGAGGCATGAGCTACCAGCTATTCACAGTTCTACGCCTCAGAGGATCTTAACGCTGAAGAATCCAGCCCAGCCTGAACACAGCCAGCAACTCCAGGGGCTGTAAGGTCACCCTGTATTGTGCATGCAATGCCACCCTCCCTATAAAAAGAGGAATATGGAGTGTGGAAAATCATTTGGCAGTTGGTATTCAGCAGCTCAGAAGAAGATCATTGGAGTAAGCCAGAGAGAATAACAAGAATGCTACTGAACTAATGCAAACTTTTCTAATAGTAAGTAAAAACAAAAACCAAAAATACCCAACTGAAAACCCCGAAACCTACCCACTGGTAATACACAAATGGGATTCTACTAGTTCAGAAAAAAAAATATTATTACTAATGCCAGCATGCATTACAGTTTTAGGGCAAGTAGGTCCTTCTAGATGAATCTGATTTCATTGTGTAAGAGTTGGGTCAAATATCTTGGCTAACGGCCAGCAGGGAACCATCAGTGAACAGAGGTATTTGCAGAGGGGATCTGTGAGACCATACATGCAAGTCCTCCATTCAGGGGAAAGGAGGCCTCACAGGACTCTACACAGAGCCACCTACTTCACTGAGGACCATCATCCAGCTAAGGATGCAGAAGCTCCATAGCTGTCCCTCCAGAGCTTACACAGAGGTGCACTGTTTCATCTGGAAAAGGTGAAGTCCAGGGGAACCTCCAGGACACCCAGGAAAGTTCCTTCACTATAAGTAACAATCGCCATGGCAAAACAAACACAATGACAGAAGAATCCAGAGCAGCTGTCTCAGCAACAGCCAGCAGGAGAAAACTTGCTAAAAAACAGGAAAGGCAAATGAGACGGAAGAATTGTTAAGAAGGAAAAATGATTTGCTAAACGGTAATCATCTTTCATAGAAACCTATCTAAAGCTGGCTTAAATAAAGAACAGCATCTTGTGCAGACCACTGAGCAGAAATGCTCTCCCAGAAGCATGCATATCTGGCACACAGATGTCTGATCTGGTACATGTCGCCCAAACCTTTGCAGTTAACTTAATATTTTGTCTCCACTGTTACAGATGTGAAACACTAAGTGTTTTTTCTATGAAAGCAAAGAACTGATCGTGTCTGTAAAGAACTATGAAAAGCAATCCAAGTCACTAGGTGTACCTATTCTTACAGCCATACTATTGTAACGTGACTGGACAGACCATCCTCTGTTATCCTACACTAATCTCTCTAAACTGATCTTTCTAATATTGCTAAATGACGTGGTATTTCTGCACTGTGGAAGAAGATCCAGAAACTGCTGGGTGCAGCCATTCTGTCTATACATGCTGTACATGTCTTGGAACGATTTATATCGCTTACGTCTAGCCACTGTAATTTGAAAGGCACAAACACTGAACTTACGGTGGATTACTGGAGAAGCTCAGTCACTTTCCTGTTTATGCAACTGAATTTCTCAATAGTTTCAAGAAGGGGGAGAACTAAAAAATAAAACAATAGCTAATGTATTTGGACACTTAAATTACTCTCCCATGACCTTTTAAAACAGAAAATTATTTGTCACGCCACTGCCAAAATATGGCAGTATAAACATTTATGTAAGTGAACTGAAACAATCACAAAACTACTGAGCTTCTCTGTAAGCTGATGTAGAGCACCCAGTTCTATATTGTTTTACACACAGTATAGTGCCATTGCACTTTTAGGTTACACAAAGTTTATACCAGTTCACAATTTCATAAGAGAAAATGTACATGGTGACATTTCCTTTAAACTAGTACAGGTTTATTCCAAGAGTACAAGTGGCTTCTTGTTACATGGAATACTGTATTCTAACTTACACAAAGTAGCTCCATTACATGGATTATAAAGCTTGGAATCACTGAAGCTACATGTGACATGGGACTAAACAAAACCACTTCATTCAAAACAGATAGTACTTCTCCATCACAGCTGATGGACAGATATGCTTTACTCAAGTCCTCACATTTAAACTCTGAACTCAAAAGTAAACTTAAAACCACAAAAAAGTAACTTTAAAGACCAGATCTGCAAACATTAATCCAGTGGCGGCATTCCCAGAACAGTAAATGTGCGCATACCACTTTTGTAAAAACTTGCACTGATTTCAGCTAAATCTGAGCTCTTCAATCCTTCTGTCTTTCACCCCATTTGAAAAACTGCCAGTCCTTCCATTGGGATATACTAAATGGGGACTACTGTGGACACGGGCATCACATGCCTGCAAAGAGCTTGCTTAAGGAGTGAAACCCTATTAATAGTGTGCATCGCTACAGAACTATGTTGCCTAGATTTGAAATTGGCCCAGTATTAAAATGTCTGACCAATGAAAGACAAAATAAGGTTTGGCTAAAAAAGCTGCTTTTACTCTTTTATGCACTCTGCTTCACAGAACAGCATGCAACAACAGCCGCTACCTTGTGCTCATATACATAGACCCCTGGTACAAACAAAAATGAGAAGTGAAGATTGAGCTTCTGACTCGAAAAACAGATTTTGTTGAATCTTGAATGAGATTAGTGACCAATGAAAGACAAAATAAGGTTTGTCTAAAAAAGCTGCTTTTACTCTTTTATGCACTCTGCTTCACAGAACAGCATGCAACAACAGCCGCTACCTTGTGCTCATATACATAGACCCCTGGTACAAACAAAAATGAGAAGTGAAGATTGAGCTTCTGACTCGAAAAACAGATTTTGTTGAATCTTGAATGAGATTAGGTTTTATGATTTTATTTACCCTCTTTTTCTTCTTTTCATAAAGGTCGTAATTTAAAAAACAAAAATAAGTAGCTACTGACATTTAAGCAGAAGGAATTTACATCAGGCCAAGTGGCCCATTAAAATGTAACCAAGTCACTATCAATCCACGATGGAGGATCTATTCTGTGAAAATCTACCATCAATAATGGGTATTGCTGATTGACAATGCAGTATTTGTGGATTTTCATTGTCCTGTGGATACATGCACAAAACGTAAAAAGCTTCAGTTTCGTGACTTCCAAGAGACAAGGGGGAAGGGAAAAGGGAAAACAGTGATAGTTTCAGGCCAGAACCTAGGAAAGAGCACACCTGGCATTTTTTCTGGTGTTTTATCTTAAAGTTTCCTCCCTGAAGTCATGCAATTTATTGACCTGATCATTTCAGAGCATATAAATTGGTAACACGGGGACTCAAAAAATATTTAAAAGCTTCCACCTCCGGTCTTTCAGAATTAGTCGCAGTGAGGAGCTACAACATACTTCATGCTTGCATGGTACTGGTAGAGCATCCTCTGGAGAACTACTATGGCTACTTCACAGCAGAAGGGGCCAGGCGAGAAGGTTGCAACAGGTTGGCTCTTCGATGCCTTCAGAATCAGCTGGGAGAAATGCAGACCCTGCCCACACCCTCTGCATTGCCTCATGCACCTAAGCACCTGGCCTTCTACACTTGATGATTAACCTTCAAACCGTCTGAGATGTGGGATCGTCCTGAATGTCTCCCGACACTCTTGAGGAAAGTTTACTGCGCCCCTAGCACACCTTTTGAGAAAGAGCAGTCGGGTTGTAAGTGGAGCTCTGCCCACACCCGGCCATGTGAACCTCCACAGGCAGTGAGCAGGGACAGCTGGCGAGGACATCAGGTGGGGCGGAAGGAAGCCTTCTGTGGGTGTTGAGCATATTTGCTGTAGACCAACCCACCTTTTCAGAATTAAATCCACATCCTCTGCTGTCACAGACCCAAATGTGTGTGTGCTCTTACTCAAGCCTAGTTACTTTGCTGAAACATAGATGGCACAGGAAAAGACATGGTTCTTGCAGAGGACCAAGCAAGGACTTAAAAGGGATTAATCATGCTTTCCCAACAAGGTCAAAAAAGCAGTATTATCACATTTCTTTTAAAAACCACCTCTTTTAAACTAAAAAAGTTATAATGAAACCAATTAAAAATTGACAATCACATTTCTTAAAACACAGCATTTCTTTTCATTTTTGGGGGAGGAGAAGGGGGGAAAGCCAAATCATATATATACATATATATACACACACACAGACACACACACTGTGCCTTCTTTAAGAAGATAAATAAGATGTTAGAGAAAGCTTCCCCAAGTCTGAGAGGAAATCAAAACTTCACTAGAGCTCTTTGTCAATTCCATTCTACTAATACGGTTACATTTCTTTAAGAAGGCTATACTTCTTGTACCATATGTTCTTCCAGCATTTTGCTTTCATCTACATATTTTGCCTTCTCAAGCAATAGCTTCAAACTTGTATTTTTCCACTGTAAACTGACATCAGCCCAAAACCTGCCCCTTAACTGTTCAAGGGCATGTAGGCACAAAAAAAATATTGTCCTCCTAAGCAGGCTGGGCGTGGTATTTGAATGTTGTACATTCCTTCAGTTAATTGAAAATTATATCTCTCTTTTCAAAGGTTCAGTAAACAAATGGCTTGGCAAAAAGACGTTGAGAAATAAGCCAGGAATACCTATTTCAAATAACTTTTATTTCAAGTATGCCATTAATACATATGTTGATACACAACAGAATTTCTGATGCTGTAAGCCAACGTCCTCCTTTAAAAGGAAGAGGAAGAAAAATCAGAAAATAGGGCACTACCAAAACCTAAGAACTTGGCAGTGAGCCAAAATGAAGATCTATATGTACAGCTTTGCTAACCTTAATGGCTCATCACAAAATTGAGACCCAGATCAATACAAAGTAACAGAAATTCCTTCTCCTCCCCCCTTTTTTTTTTTCTCTCCAGAAGACCCACTTGTTGCAACCATACTCATTCTCCAAGACATGTCGTCTACTACTGACATGCAGCTGTTCCACAGCACAGGTTTGGGGAGATTTCTGAGCCTCTATCAATACTATTATTATTTCATTTATTTACCGGGTACACTTATCTGGAAAACAATTTTCTATAATATTGATTCATAGAAACTGCATACACATTCAGAGACCCTAAATACAGTTTCAGGAATTCTTAAAATAATACCAAATGGATGACTCGGAAGCAGTCAGCTGAACATTAAGAAAAAATGTTTATATGCTGGGATATGCCGACTTTGAAACAGCCTGTTTCTTTCAAACACTGAAAAAGGATAGCTTGATTTTTAGGGCTCTTAATATTGATTCTTAAGCCTTCTTTTTATGCAGCCATGCTAATGAAATTTCAACAAATTTCAGCATTTGCTATCAACTCTTAAAAGTAGTATCTCAGATCCCTTTTACCTTGCCTTTTGTTACATTCATGGATTTGCTCCTTAAAACTTAAAGCAGTCTGCTTTTCAGTTGAAAGAGATGGAAATTTTCAGAACAGAAGAGCACACAACAGAGAAGGTTAATTTCAGCTAAATGCTGTTGGCACAGCTGACCGCATTTCACAACAATATGAATACAAAAAAATGTATTTGCATATGGCAGTAAGAACAGCCCCGCGCGCTCCAGCTCTCGGGAGCCAGCCCGACTCTCTCATCTGCCATCACACAATAGGCAGGGACTGTGAACACAAATTGTTCTCTGTGCTAAAATGTCAGTGCTCTCTGGTCCAGACTTCAAGCTGCAGTCATGCCCGTTTGTCTATCGGGTTGAAGAAAGAATTTTCTTAATAGTTCTACTTTAAATGGTCAATGGGGAACGCTTCCCATGATGCACTGAGTGCTCACTATGTCCTTTTGGCCAGGCAGCACAGCCCATCTCCCAAAACTACTGGTTTGTTAATTCAATTGGTACAACACATTCAGAAAGTTGGAATAAAGTCTCTGTACTCCCGACAGTCTACTTCCAAATTTAATATCAGAGAAGAAAAAAAAATAATTTTAACACTACTATTGAAAAGAAAATATAGTTCCACTGGCCACAACTCCAAGTAAAACTACAGCTTTTCAGAAAGTATGTGTCGCCTCCAGAGTGGAAGCAGCATATGTGCTGTTCCCTGGAGGTACTAACTCATTTCTCCGCATTACTCTTAAATGCTAGTCCACTCCTTCCAGGAGCTGCCATGTTGGTGTGATCAGATTAAACAGGTTTTTTATTCACAGTCACGAGGCTCCTCACTGCTCTCTGATCTCAGCACAGAAGGTCAACTGCATAAATACAGGGCAACTGAAACTGCACAGTTACGACCAGACATCCTGTTTGCTGTGAATTCTAATTTTAATACTTTTATGATGTTAATAACGCCAACTCCCGGTTTAACCAGTTTGCCTTCTGTTATAATTTATCCTGCAGTTAGTTAATCCAAAAACACTTTATCAAAGAACCCAGTGTGTACAGATTCTACTTCTCGCTGTCAGTTTTAACGTGTCTTTTCCCCCCCAAGCTCCTGCATTTCGGAAGCTTTCCAGACTGTTCTGAGAAGCAAAGACAGAAGTTTTCATAAAGACATCAAAAGGGTCCCCCTGTTATCTAATCTTAAAGCAGTGTATTCAAAGAAGATTGTAAACATTTGGCTTCTGTATGGGAGCCAAGACATTAGAAAGAATACAAAACTCAAAACATTTTATGCAGAAATTTCCTAATAGTGAAGTAGCCAGGAGGCCGTGAAGGTTGGGAATTGCTGCGCACCCTCAACACCCACTGGGAAACGGATATTCCCATTTGGGACAAAGCCTTTCTTAACAAGGACAGGTACTCCTTCCCTGAAAACTTACAGCGTGGATCCCATCTAAACTCAGGTTCACCTCCCATACTGGCTTTTCTTAAACGATTTCTTCCTTCTCTTTGAAGTAATAACCAGGCATCTCTCTCAGCCCTCTTCCGTTTACTTATGGTGTGACTGTAAATACTCATTCACTACTTCTTAGCGGATGCTCTCTCTTACACACACTTCAAGCTCAGCAGCTCGGGCTGAAAGGCAACCAGCTGTCTCTTGCCCTCCCCCAGTTTACCAGCCATCTTGTTAATTGACCTAGCAATGGTTTTAATTTTAAAAGAGCTTTTTGACAGAGAATTCAGATTGACTGGAGTATAAACAACATATTCAGTCCTTATATCTTGCTCAGTTCAAACATATCTTCTCTCCCTGTATGGACTGCAGATTTCCAGAATGAATGCTACACATCAAAAAAATGAAATAAATGCCTAAAACAAAAAACGCATAGTAAATAGTGGAAAACTTGATCTTTTTTCTTTCCAGGGGGAATGCATTTAAAGCCTGCAAAAGACATAAGGCTGAGAGAACCAGCATCAACTCAGAGCCTCAGTCGTTGATACGTATCTTCAAATCTATCCTATCCTTGGCTTTTGCTGAAACACTCAACTCTCTTGTTAGCTGTTTTAGGAGCCATTCCTACTGAGAAGGCATAAGGAATGGCTTACCTCACCCAAAACACTCAGCAACCTTTAGATACAGCTAATTTTTAGCTATTGCTGATCTTAAATCAAGAAACAAAAGGCTTTATACAGCCACTGTTGTCCCCAGAAACCCAGTCCAGTTATCAAAACTGTCAGCATACTGTAAAAACATTTAATCTGGGTAAACATTTAAGAGTTGCTCTATTGCTATTTGGGTAAAAAAACCCCAAACAAACCCTATTCTGGAACAGCCTACTTTGTAGCAGAAAGGCCTACTTCAAAAGCACTAGTCCTCAGAAGGTGACTGCAGCTTCCTTTAGCATCTAAAATGACTGGGAGAGCTATTGGATGGAGCCAAAGTATGTACTGGTTTTTTGACCACATGTAATCCCCACTTCCAAATTATGATCCTGGTGTTATTGCTGATTAAGTGAAGATACCTTGATGAGGTGTCATCTGTATTTGAGCTAAAATGAAACCATCACATTCTTAACATAATTTCAGGTTTTATGTTTTAGCATTTTCTGTGCGTCCAAAAATGCCTAAAATCCTTCATAAACTTAACACAGGCACATTCATGAAGAACCGGTTCTCTGCAGTTTATATTATATGAACAACGGTTTAAAAAAAAAAAAAAAAAAAAGAAGGAAAAATGTGTTGGTAAGGTAATAGCATGGAGTTGCTCCATACAGAAAGATGTATTCACTTCCCATTGGTTCAGTTAAAAAGACAAAACAAGCAGACGTTAACTTTTTATCTTCTCCCTCATTTTTCATAGGCAAACCAGGAAAAAAATGAGTGTAATAGAGGTTTAAATTGGGTAAAAGACAGGTATTTGTTACAGTAGTGTATCTATAAACACTCTCTGGTTAGAAATGGATTTTCACCCTAATGATAGCCTTTTTTGCAAAGGGAGGAAATAAAGACGTTGCTGAAACTTGTCTTCCCTACAAAGTAATGAGGAAAATGAGAGTAGGGAACATGGTAAGAGGCCAATGTGAAGATGCAGGCAGACAGGATATGATGCAAGACAGGAAATGAAAATAAAAGGACTGCATTTGCTATGTGGTACTGCACAGAGACTGACTTAACGATTGTGTCACTCTACCTTTCATTTCCCCCTAAGCACCGAGCGCTGCTAACGCTGACACCAGGAAGGGACTAATCCAGCAGGAACCGTGGAGAAGATTCAGGTGTAGATGGGTGACTGCCAAAATTTTTAACATTGTTTTCTCTAATCACACATCAGTCTAAACTTGTGAAATACACAGTTATTTTCAAAGCATAGCATAATTCTGAGTTGAAAAAAAAATTGTGTGCGATGATGGGTCATTTCAAAGTTTAATAGAAATTTCTGCCTGAAGTGGCATGGGAAAACATTTATTTTATGATTCTCATTCATAATATAACCCGAAATACTGGCAGGAATAGCTGCAGCACCCTGCCATAAAGAATCACAGCAATATAGATATAAAGCAGGCCAAGGAAACAAATAGGAAGTCCATTTGGCCATTGCCACATCACAGAAGACATTTACTAAAGTATTTAAAAAATACAACTGAAGGCTAAACAGAAAAAAAAATACCCAAACCCCCAAACATTGTCTGGTTGAAATACATGGGATAGTTGTATGAAGCTTCAGGTCTTTAGAAAAAAAGGGAGAAGCCCTTTTTGGGGGGATATCCTCAAACAAAGGAAACTTGGGCAAAGAAGTTTGAGGGGGTTGCTTTTTAAGATTTAAAAAACTCTCTCTTTATCTCTTTATCTATGTCCCTTCAAGTCCCATAAACAAGAACCTTTTGTATCCTGAATATATTTTTGACCCAACACAGAAAACATACATGAAAACAATTTGCATCCCAGTTGCCTGTCAGTCACATGCTTCATAAAAACTTCAAATAATTCTTGTCTTGTAACCATGCCTAATTTAATATGAAAGTCAGAATTTCAGCTCAAACCCTCAGGGGAACTCAGCTGGATTTACCGTTAAATCTTTGCCAGTGCTTTGGAAAGAGTCCGCATTGCAAAACACCCACCCAGTCCACTCTTAACTAAGCCAAGATGGCAATACATTCAATAAACTGGAAAAAAAGCCACTTGCACTATATACTAGCTTCCAGAATATGAAGGATATCCTTGTAAGGGCATCTTTTAACTTGACATTCCCTCCATATATCTTTTCATTCCCATCACCTATCTCCTAACGTTAAAATCAAACGCAACATAACTGATTAGCCAAATTCTCCTTACCTGTAACTTAAAGCCACTTTACTTCTATGTCCAGTTTTACAGTGTTTTACAGGCCAACAGCGGGGCTATTTGTAATACTCCTGCAGGAGAACAGAAGCCTCCCCAGTGGAAAATGCAGGTAGTGGCCAGGGAGGTAGAACACAAAGAGAAAACCTCGAGCTTTGGCTTTCCTTCTACAACTCCTTTCCATGCCTTTAGTGGGCATGGTGGTGTTTAGTGGGCATGGTGGTGTTGGACTGACGGTTGGACTCGATGATCTTAGAGGTCTTTTCCAACCTTAATGATTCTATGCCTACCTAGATCTCCTCAGACATCACCTGAGTAGCAATAAGCATTACAAAATCTCAAGGATATTATTTGTGTTGATAACCCTTCATGGCTCGGTCACTTCCCATTTTCTGACTTACAAATTTGTAAGAATTGTAAATATAATTAGAATCACAATAATGAAAGCGATGGCATATTGATCCAACTTCTCTTACTTTCCAGTTTTTCCTCTGTGTAATTAATATTGAGCTTTTTTTTTTTTTTAAAAATCTGTAGGTGAGTAATCCAGAGTT
>NW_008794083.1:1366158-1378767 GCF_000699145.1 Aptenodytes forsteri
TCTGTAGGTGAGTAATCCAGAGTTCATTTTTCTACGTCCATAATCAGGTTTTCATAAACTTTAACAGATACTCGCAATGTTATGGCCAGGTAAAACTCACACAATAGTCTTCAAAAGTAACTCTTTTCACTAGCAGATTTGTTGAGTCACAAGGGATTTTTATTCTGTCATGAAAAGACATTTTTACAACACATTAATCATTTGGCTACCATATTCTAAGCTGTGAGGGTAATAAAAACATTCAGATGAAGATGGCTCAGGAAGAGATAAGCTGAAAACCACTAGCTTTTTATTGATGAAAGGAGTACAGTCAAACACTGGCTAGCATATGATTTGGAAACATCAAGTTGTATCGCAAGACAAATATGGGTAAGATACTGAAAAGCTGATGTCTAGCACAAAGAACAATTAACATTTCAATTCCCTTACTTGAAACCATCAGTCATTGCTCTGACACCAGCAACAACAAACAGGAACTCCCTGAACTCTAACAGTCACTACATCTACCAATCTCAGCATCTTTTATAAACATGAAATTGGCATGACAAGTAACAAAACACTTAGCTAAGTATATTTTTACATTACAAAGATGCAGAACTTTAAACCGCTTACCCTCTCTATATAGCACAGCTCATTTGTGTGGTAGAAGAAAGGATAGTAAGTTTCAGTAATTCTGCAGTCTATGCGTGTTTAAAACAACATCTCTGTAGAAGTTTCCCAGATTTTAATGCTGGAAATGGAATGAGGAGCAACGGTAGGGGTTACAGAAGCACACTGATGCACCCAATTTCTCTTTATTTTAAAACGAGGGACACATCAACTAAAGCAGCAGCAGCGCCATGACCTAGGTGTAAAGATGCATTGGGACCTATAACTCACTCCTCAGCTGAATGCTCAGGTGGAAAATAAGCAGGATATAAGCTAAGAAGGAAACCAGAATTCCTAATTGCTCAGCCATCTTTCTGTCACAGCAAATGTGATGTCATAAAGACAACACAATTATGGAGCAAGAAAGTGATCTTTTAGACATGATCATCTCACTAGACTGCAATAAATCAAACCACTCACTGTGTTTGATTTAGACCCACAATGAGAAGAATCATGGATACATCGGGGAGCGCTTTCTTCTATACCCAAACAGTTCAAGTATGACAATCCTAAATGGAAGTTTCTGAGTACTTTCTGTAAAAAAACACAGGCACCCAAAATAAAGCAAAAAATTGCAAGCATATGGCACCATGGAAGAGTAAACAATATTGCTTTCAGGCCTAGCCAAGGGATTACTGTTACATGAGGAAATCAAGGTTGACTTTTAAAAATCTAAAAATAATTCTTAGCATGCTTCCTGTCTCAATGCTCTGGACAAGAGAAAACAAATGAAAAGACTTAGCATCTACACGCCATCTAGGTCATTGGTATTACACAACCTCCCTTTTTAAAAACATTTCAAACAAATTCCTATACAGGACATTCACAGGCTTTAACAGATTAAAAACAAGTCCAAGATATGAAATACACCCTGGAAGTACAAAATGGCTTGTTTGCAGAAAAAGTCCCTATGTCCCTCACAAACCAAAAGAGAATCTGATAGTCTGACCAGATACTTTTAATTAAATATAAGTCGTTAAATATTTACTTACATGCCACTTTATACCAGAAGGCTAGATCACTACACAGGACATTCACGCAAGATACTTAACTCTGTATTTCTGTCTTACATAGTTGCAAAGCAGCACACATCATTAGGAGAAGTATACCTCTATAGTAAAGAATTATGTATGCAATTGTTCTTTTATCATAGGTTCCAGCTCTGCACTACTTCCAGCTTAGTAAGACAGGAGCAGACTTGTCCATCATACCTCTTTCTATGCTGTGCAGACACAACACACAGGCACATTTCTGGCTTCTAAACTAAGTATCATGCCCTCAACACCCTATCATACCATGCCTGAAAGTTTTACGATCAAAACTACTTGCACTGAAAAACACGATTTAGCAAGCTTTTATTAATTATTCTACTCTCCCTTTTGTGTTAAAAGTTACAGAACTGCATACACTCATTTAGACAAAGACAAAAAGGTAAATAGCCGTCTATTAAATTGTTATCCTTTAAAATACAGTCAAAGCCAACACTTATATTTGATACTTACCATCAGAAATCACTAACCATAGCCCTAATTCATTACTAGAAAGTATGTTCTATTGCAGTATAAATATTGATGAAACGAATCCTCCCATGCTCAAGTTCATCTTTTCAGTTACACTGCTATATGCACTGTGCCTTTCATAGTACTACTGGGGAGATGAAGTCACAGCACTAGCTTCTGTTCCCACCTCTGCTACAGGTTAAAACATCACCAACCTCTCCATACTTTGGCGCATACAGCACAAAGTGCTTGTGCTGGTTTTGGCTGGGATAGCGGCTGCGTGGTGCTTAGCTGCTGGCTGGGGTCAAACCACGACACTGCCTCATGGAAAACTGTGTGGCTTAATTCTTTGGTATTTATAACCCAGAGAGCCCTCAGGTGAAGGTCTGTGTTAGGACACCAAACTCGAAGACTTCAGTCCATTTCCTTGCCCTGCCCAACTTTCTCAGGTATCTTCGGACAAGCTACCTGGCATCTCCATGCCTTGATTTACCATCTGTAAAATCAAGATATTCTGATTTCAAGTCTGAAGGACAGAGAATTTTTAAGAGAGACATTACATGTTTTTGAGGTATCTCATGCAACAGTAATAAGGTCCTTACATAAAAAAAGCACTTTGCAATCATTTAGTAGAAGACACTTTGTAAACATACAGTTGCATTAAAACTGTATCTTGGCACTACTAGGTAATATGTTCTGAGATGTCTAGAATCTCTCAGCTACTTTTATACAACTCAATCCTGCAACTTCAAGCTGCTGTAAAATTAGGAGCAATACATGTAACACAGAAAAGCATTTTGTTGTCATGTATGTTTCCTCTCCTGTGCTGATAAACAAGCATGGTAGTTTTTCAAAGAAGGTGTTACAAAAAATAAGAGGGTGTATTAGAACAAAAGTATGGTATATTAATTACTTAGATTGGAAAAGGTTTCAAAATGCACCTTCTGTTCACATATCTGCATCTATAAAATCAGATAAGCTGAAATCACTCTCCCCAGTTTCCTAGTCTCTTCAAGCATTCACTTCTCCTAAATATGAATGCCTGTGTTGCTTGTGCTCCGCAAAAGATAAAATTCAAAACTTTTTACTTCCTTCTATTTCTTAATAAGCATTTGAAAACCTAAAAGGCTTACTCAGGGTAACACCTGTTGTCAAAAAACAGGCCATATTTATCAAGCCACAATGAAGGTAAATTTGGGTGATAAACATAGAATTCCATCTTGTGAGTTTCTCACACTATAAACTGGCATACGCTCAGAAGGGCATCTACTTTTGCTTTAACAAGCAAAAGAGGGGAGGGGAAACTGCAGCTCATAGAAGGAAACTGAGCCTAAGACAAATGAATTCTACAATTATCCTCCCTCAAGTATTATCTCCCCCCAACAATGGTTTCACCTATACTGTAAGATATATATAAAAAAAAAAAAAATCACACCACATCTCCCAGTAAAAAGCACTCCGGGCAATTAGGAGAAGTCAAATCTCCTCTTCAATCAGAAAAGTGGTCACTTGGAAAGAAGATCTTGAGGATGAATGACTAAGGCCTGGTTCAGCAAAGCGTTTAAATATATGAGTAGCTTCACTGAATTCGTCAGAAGTACAGCCAAAACACAAAGAAATCTCTCGAATTTAAACAAAAACAAGACAACCATAGTTACTGCAGAACTGGCACCGAGCTGGTCATCTTTTCTTTGAAATAAACAGGAACTTGAGCATGGAAACATTTAATACACTCTAGCTTTATTTCATTTCCTTTTGCAATACGGATGAGGGAACATAAGACACTCATCAGTCTTCCATGCTAAGGCCTAAGCCCCTTTTTTCTCAGGTATTTGTGTTAGGAGTGAAGAAGGAAACCAACTGTAAGGCAAATTCATTACGTGGGTGTTCACCGCATTTGGGGCATTCGACCTGTAGAGTACGTAGGACATAGTTCATAAAACCAAAGTATTAAATTCTGTGAGAAGCAAAAGTAAGAAATCCAATTGCTTAGGAACTTGTGTCTCATGACCAAACTGTCTCATAGGCTCAAAGTGTCAATAAAAATGTTTCCTGTAGTTGTGACAGTCATAACATCTTCCCCCTCATGTGTCTGTTAAGATTCCCAGAAATAATGGAGCTCACACTTCTGCCTTGCCTTTATGCAGGCTTTCCCCACAGCATCTCGTACAGGAACATGGCAGATTTAGAGCACTAACAAGTTTCATTGAAAATGCCCAATGGATGCCTAAATTACAGGCAGAAAAAGGGAGAAAGACACATACAGAACAACATAATTGCCTAAGCTTCTTTTCCATCAGCAATTTTTCTAGATAAAAATAAAAGCTTTTCTTGAAAAATGATTGTTAACTAGAACACAGTTATAGCGCAGGAGGACAACAAAATTCTTGTACCTTATTAAGCAAATTGTCACTGGCAATCATTTGTGAATCAGAACCGGAAAATATAAGTATCATACCCTGTGCTTCAAGAATGCTGTTCAGATATGGAGGCTGCCTGGGTGGAGCTCAATGTAGGATAAGAACTTTGCTTAATTGTACAAAGAGAAAAGGAAAATATCTTCTGTTCACTCATCCATAGTGAGACTGCAGTCCCAATAAAACGACAGATATTAGACAGCTTGTGTCTTATATCTCATCCATCAGTTCAGAATATTTTCTATATTTATGTAGCATATATATAGATATATATTTATATATATACCCATAAGTATCCATGCTAATGTCGAAACACTGTAGTGTAGTTTCAAATGTTGGTATAGGTTTCACAAAACCGGTAAGTGAAGCGTCTGATGAGAGGAACTAGACAATTTTAAGTAGTCACTCCATTTGTGCCTACAAGAAAAGTAACACAAGAAAATATATGCAGAACAGACCAAATGGGTATAGTACAATTTACACACCTTTAAGAATTCAATCCCGTCTGTTTAATTAAAGCAACAAAGAATGTATTTGCTTTTAACAGTGAGCTACCTTCCCGCTCTAACAGAGCTTCCTGGCAGGGCTGGAAGCAGAGGAGAGGATGACAGTATTGCAAGTTGTACCCATGACTACTTTTAGTACTATGGCCATCAAAAAGCAAATTAAGAACTACCAAAACCTTTTTAATCGGTTTTGTAAAAGGTCTAGCCTTCACCTTCTGTGCTTAAATATTTCTTTACATAACAATGTCCACACTTACAGACTCCTATACGTGTGCTTTTACTATACAGTATGTGAACATAATCTAAACTGAAAAAAGACACAGAATGAGGACAATAGCTAAGACTGGTCATCAAAAAATGGTTAAGCCTATTTCTGACAATGCGTAATAAATGTAAGACTGAAATAAAACACATGTAAGACTGAAATAAAGCACACGTTTGAGCCAGCAGACCATTAAACCTCCTTCGGAGTCATTACAGTCAATCACATCAAGAAGAACTTGGGGACATTTAAATCAAGTGGATTATTCAGCTGCCATGCACAAGTGTATAATCTCAACTAATAAAAAATCTATTGGAAGTTCTGTAGAAGAAAACTTATGGAGTGTTTGAATGCAGCGTACCACTTTTTTCCAAACGTAGCAAGTTGCTCCAGTTGCAAATGCCCTGACAGGGCCAGCCTTCTTTCGGCTCCTAAAACTCACTACATCACCGCTTAGAATTCACTGCATAAACACTGGTGGAGGCAGACATTTGAGAAGTACTAAAAATGATCAAATGCTTTTTGTTTTTCTGTTATTTTGGAAAGAATGAAACTGTTCTCACATTTTCCATTTCCTGTTTTATTAAAGACAAAAGGTATTTGTAAGCTAAGGTACAAAGGAGCACATTTCAACGACCAAAAACAGGGCTTTGTAACTAGGAACAACAGCAGACTGAAAAGTTAGTGGCGTTAGTAGAACCCAGTAATGTAATTCATCTTGTTAGTATCATATGATAACATGCACAAACATCGCCTCATTAAAATGCCTCCAATAAGACTGATTGCCAAATAGTGCTCCATCACAGGCGTGTAACTAATTCTTCCTACAAATCAAAAGGAAAAAAACACCCACTAAAACTGCCTTTTTCTTTCCCGCTCAAACCTTGTGTTTTACATTAAAGTGACCTTAATCTTTCACTGCACAGGATGGCTGCTGGCTTGGACTGCTATAATTAACAGTGATGTAATTATCTGTAAACTTTAAACTATTTCAACACATGGCCATGCTGGCCTGAGTTCTCCTAATTTAGAACTGGTCATCTCAGAGTCTGAAAGGGAGAGGGTGCATCATAATATGTGTGATGGTAAGTTGCTTCATTGATCTAAAAATGTGTCCTGAATGTGGCCTAATAGGAAAATTCACCCTTTGACAACATAATAATATCCATCTGGGAGACTCAATGTGAAATACGCTATGCAACAACACTTCCTTGCTAATAGAGATGGGAGCTATTAGAAAGGAAACTAAGATCCTTACACAACACTACTGCAAATAAGATACAGCTGAAACTGAGGTCAGAACTGGACTAATTTTTTAAAAATTATTATTATGGGTAAACAAAAAAATCCTCTTTTTTTTAAGTGAACTTTGAAGCGGCACTATCCTAGAAAATAATATTTTTTTTGAGCTGTACAATTAGTTTCCAAACAATCCATAAATACAGATATTTTTACGGAGATGGAAAACTAAATGCTGAAAGTGTTTCATTTTAATGGCCTAAAATTATATTCATATGTATTCAGGGGAAAGGTTTTTAAAATGACAGGCTCTATTTCTTGGACAGCTTAACAACATTTACTGCAATTCAGCTCTTGTACATGAGGTGGGTATAAAATTTTCCATCCGAATCCCTATTTGCCAAAGGAATTAGATGTTATCTGTCATCAGTGAAGGCCAACAAATACATTTACAGGGTTCCTAGAAAGTTCTGTGAGATTAACAGAATTTGGAAAGGTAAGGTATACCAAATGACTCCACTGAACACTCTCTGAAGAACGCTTTAGGACTTTTTACCATGTTTCTTTTAGCTGTTAAGCACTACACAGTGCACAAGCTCAAGAGGTGTATTTCAGATTTGATCCTTGCTTTGATTCTCAGTTTGGCACATTCAAGTAAAAACATTCATTTTGAGAAACAAAAAATACATGGTAATTAAAGTTTTAAAGTAATTTTAATGCATTATATGTTCATATTCCTTTACCTGAATTAGCAGAAGCACATCATCCTGAATAAATTCCCTAGTTAAAAGTTCTCTTCTATCACATTGCATTTTCTTCTCCCTACCTATTTTTTGCTGAGACTTCAAAACATTTTCTACTTGAAGTATAACACCACAACTTATTTTAATGAATTACAAATTTTGTTTCTTGTGTTTCAGTTACACCGGTGAATTCGTTGTTAAAGGACAAAAGAGTTATAGCATTTAGCATTAGTCATACATATCACAACTGTTTTGTTTTTTTATTTTTTTATTAGAAACTTAACAGCTATTTCAACAAAGTAATTTTTGCTCAGGTTATTAACAGAGCTTAAATGCTGACAATTGTAAATCTCTGGAGTGAGAAGAATGATCAATAGCAACAACCAATAGGAAAAAAATCAAAGACAATCACATTTTTAGTAAACTAGCAGACAAACTTTGAACACATGAAAGCAGTATTTCTGACAAAGCAGCAGAAATTATTCTGGAAAAGTTGAATTATTCCTCAAAGTTTCAGTATAGAATCAAACTAACACTGAAACAGACAAATGCAATTTTGGTAATTTGCACAAATCATCTTCCTTACCTAGTATATATAGTGTATATACACACACATATTTCAATGCTCTCCTTAACTACTGTGTACCCTTGGTATCTCATCCTACGACACCTTTTCTACCACTGGAATACTTTCAAAGCAGCTTTTATGTTTTAACACTGCACTCATGTAAAAGTGAATTAGTCTCCTAATAAAAAGGTATGTTTCCCCTCAAATACCACAGTGGATACAGGTCGCATGCTTACAATTCCACTAGTCTGACTGAAAGATCGTTTTCTTCTTACTAACACTCAGCACTGGCATGGGTAACGGAATCTTTTTTCAAGCAGGCACAGTCCAGCGTAACAACAAAAATAATAACAACACTTAGCATTTCTATCACACTCTTCATAAAACAACACTAATTTTAACCAACCAATTCTCTCCAAGCTCTGTTCTACCTTCTCTAATTTTCTCACATAAACAACATTCCTGTATTGATACACATACTGATTGCTAGATATGCTGACCAGCTAAATGACAAGATGAAGAGACAGTGTAAGATTAAATGAGGAGTAAAGAATGCATGAGAATAGGAAGGCTGACAAAAGCAGAAATGCAAGGGGTGAGTGGGTTTAAACTTGTGTATGTGCATGCATATGTATCATAAGAAAAGTCTCTATAGGGTAGTATAAACAGAAAACAAGGTGAGCAAAAGATAGCTTACAAAACAGAAAAAGTGACTGAAGGTAAACAGAAAGTAATGTACAGTACTGAAGGTGACTGAGGGAGACAGGATAACAGAGAAAGAAAAGAGGGGTAAAAGAGAAGCAGAAAGGAAAGATTGTAATAAAAGCTGCTAAGAAAAAATAAAATACTTCAGAGTAAGAAAAAGGTTTGAAAGGGAAAAAAGTTCAAAGAAAAAGAGAGAAGAACAAAAGAACAAGAACCCTTAGTTACCTTCTCACCCATGGTATTTGTTACAGTGCTGTAATCCATTGTGTGTGGGTCCACACTGGAGAGCAGCACCACACCTTTCTACATGACCTTCCCCACTAGTTCATATGCCCCTTGAGTGCAATTACTGCTACCAGTTACACAGTTCTTATCCAGCACATGGTATCTTCAAGTGTTCTTTAAATACATATATGCATATGTAAAGTCAGCTCCTACAAACTTAACTGTTTAGAAGGCAACTTTTTTCAAGAAGCAATTCCCCGGCAGTTGTCAGCAACCTTTCCTCCACATTTCTGTTTCACTTATTCCATACAGAGTTATCTCTCTGTCCTAGATTTTGTACTTGGATGCAGAAGCAGTTGTTTTGATTTGGCGGTGTCTCAGTATAGCAAAGTCATCCATCTTGTATTAGAAATAGGACTTCCTATCACAAAGAAAAAAAATGATAGAGGAAAAATCGGACAGCACAGGCACATGAAAGTTTAGAAGCTACATTTAATAAGTTAGTGCTTGTTTTGAAAGGATAAGCAAGATTAACGCAAAGCTCAGTTTTCTAGATGTAGCACAATACGTCAGTATTCTTATTTTAATTACACTTGTGATAAGAGCTGATAGCAGCTCTCTGACTTCTCTTACTGTTCTGCTTCTCACCTCCCTCTTCTCACTCCATAGTTTTATTCCTACCTCTACTACTTTCTTCAAGGGTGCCTTACTTTTCCATTACATGGTTTTTTCTTTCTTGTTCTCTTGTTTATCCCCAAGAAGTACTTAAAATATATGATGCCATTTCTGCTACAAGCCAATACGGACACAGCTAAAAATCAAGAACTCTAGTGGAACAGAGGTTAGAACCATCCACACTTACTGGTAAAAAGTCCATGTTGGAAACCTAGTTGTAACCAACTCTGAAACCAAGTAATACAATAAAGCTCTGCCAACACCAGGGAGGTCCCTCGCCCTTTTTCTCTTCTCTCATCTCTAACTGTATTGGAAAAGTCACCATTGCAATGACGAAACTTATAAGGAACATGAAGAATTCCACCCTTGGTGCCTAGTCAATGATTTCACTACCAAACATAAGGTTATTGTTACGCCTTTTCCTTCCCGTGGGGTTAAGTACTCTGCTGATGCAGTGCTGTGAATCTGCACCGAATCTCCAAGAATTACTAATCTTATGGATATTAGAAGACAATGTGTATTCTTGGCTTCAATTTTAACTCCCATTTCTGCTCACAGACCTTACTCAAGAATTACCGTTTAAAGAAACAGTGAGTATATCTTAGGTTTACGCATTAGGTTTTGCATTTCTAACATGGCAAGCCTACATGCTGAAGTTCTCTCTCACAAACCTTGAAGCAGCAGGAGGAGAACAACCCCCAAAACAGAAACGGAATTTTATTGGTACGAAGGGGTTTTGCACTGAGGAAGCTTTCCCCTATAAAAAGAGATGAGGAGGGGTGTAACAGCATAAGGTACCTTTAAGCCTACTATTAAGATGTAGCAGGGGACCTAATTTGTACCATTTAAAAATTACTTCAAAATGTATGCAGGCTGTAGCTTGTACTAGGGCTATTTGTACCGTCAATGCATTTTGCTCACAAATTCACATGATGATACATTTTTTAACTTAAAAAATTCTTCTTCACCTTAACATAAAATGATTGTAAATACAAATGCTACACATACATGCAAACAAACATTCACATACGGAAATATAAACAGAAATGGAATTATCTGGTGCAACAGTTTATGCTATCTCTGTATAGATCATGTCATTCTAAAGTACAACCACAAAGAACATCTTTCCTAAACAATGTATTCCAGTTACAAAATAAAAGTAGTAGTGAATTAAAGGATGCTATCTGGTGGTTTTTTAACTCACCATGGAGCTGGTAAATCACCCACACACAACAATGCACTTTGCAGACATTTGTCATATACTGCAATGCCCATACTAAGGCAACGCATCCCAGGAGTTGGCAGCCATGCTATCAGAAGAATTTGGCTACAGAAACAGCAATGATTCATCATGCATTCTAGAAGCACTGTCGGAACAGCAAAACAACACACTGCTATTCTAATCCTTTAAAGGTAACAAGGGTTTAAAAAAGTAATTATAAATTTGTTTGTAAAATCAAAGCAAGCAAAAACCCCATAGTTCTAATAATGCATTTGGAAATACACCTTTATTCACATTTTTTTTCTTCAGAGAACAAGAAACAGCTATTTAGTAAAAGTGTCAGCTAATTACTTACCTCTCTATGTTGTGATTTAAATGGTCAACAGTATAGAACAAAGGTTTCACAATAGCTAAATCTGGTTTAAAAACAGTTCAATTTAGGTTGTATTCAGTTTTAAAAATCCCCCGTAGTAATTTTTAAAATAACCATCCAAACACATTTTCATTAATTGAAATCTATATTACAAATAGATTATTTTCAAACTCACCCTCTGAATGAAGAGCCAACAGCACAGAGCATTTGTTTCAATGTACGTATCACATCTATTATTGTCCCAATATCCACCATGAAAACTGTTTCTCAGCCACCAGTATCTGAAAATTTGCAAATAGTGGTGCAGGCCCTGTCAAAAGCTCTCAAGTGCTATTGATCTCTCTGATGAAAGCACTCTTCTCTTTATTCCTCAGAATGTTCCAGTTAAATACAAATATAGGGAAATTTGGTCTCCTAAATTACAGACATCTGAAAAGATTATTAATTTCTTTCAATCGTAATTACATAGGGACACTGAAACTTTAACAGTAACACCCTTTTACTATCACCTTGTCGAAGAAGCTAAAGAACATCTCTACAGAGTTTAAGAGGGCGTCATCGGAAAGCATTTTGGATGCTGCCCTTTGTCCCATTACACAAACACGCATCATGAACCCTTACCTTTTGGAAAATGACTTCATCCTGCTTTCTTTTCTTTTTGCCACTTTTTCTGATCCTCTGGTTTGTCTGAATCCATTTTGTGACCTGAAGTTCAAAACCATAGTGCTTTTTTAGGAAGAAGATGCAACCTGCGTGCAGTTATTCAGCATTAGTAAGAAGCCATACACAGACTCAACACATTTTTTTCCATTGCTTCGCTGGAAAGAGGAAGAGCACTTTTCCCATCTAGAATGATATGGTCTTAGGTAATCTGGTTAGTTACTTGTGCATGGTCAAAGTGTGAGGTGGTGTTCTTCATCTTGGAGCTTTCAGTTTGAGGGGTTTTGCACAAAGAATGTGTTTGATGCCATACCAGGTTACCAAATACAAAGTTATCACTGCAGTGTGCAAAAATCCTGGGGAAAATCTCTGCGCTTTATCCCTTACACCTTCTATTTCAAGTATGAAATTTATTTCCAGCCACCCACTCAAATGTTGTTCCAGACTACCAACGCCAAATTTAGATGGTGAGGTTGTTATTATTTAATAGAGTAATAACACTTGGGTTCTTTCCCCCATACAAATATTTTTATTCCTAATACGAAAGCAGGTTTTTTTTTGAAGCAAAAGCGTGGCGGGGTGGGGAGGGGATGTCAGGTGGAAAACCCAAGGAGCACATCTGCGAGGGAAAGAAGCGGGGGGCAACGTACAGCTGCGAAAGGTTTTCTCCTCACCTCGCCGCTCACTTGCTGGACGAGCTGACACTCCTTCCAAGGCTCACCCTCCTCCAGCAAAGGCTACACAGGGAGAAAGCGCACGTTGAGGCGGGCTCGCCCGCGGAGCATCCCCGATGCACTGCTCTGCTCTCCGCTCCGCTCCCCCGGGGGCCCCGGGACGGGACGGGACGCGCTGCAGCAAGCCCGGTCG
>NW_008794083.1:1382954-1384741 GCF_000699145.1 Aptenodytes forsteri
TCCCTTGCCGCCCCCGCCCCGAGCGCCGCGCCTGAAATAGCGCCAGCGGTGCGCCTCCCGGCAGAGCCGGCGGCGAGCACAGGCTGCAGGCACGGGACGGCTTTCCGCGCCCCGGAGAGCGTCGCGGAGCCCAGCCCAGCCCCGCCGAGCCGCGCTCCCTCCGACCCCGTCGCCGAAGGGACGGCCCCTCCTAACCTCTGCGTGCACGCCCGTCACGGGTTTACGGTCTAATGTTCAGAGAGACGCTCTCCCGTTAAGTCCCTTGCTATGAAAGCCGCTTTCCTATCACCCTTCCTAGAAAACCCCTCTGTCGCAGGTCTTTACAGACAGAGAAACGGCCTAATGGGGCTAGTTCAAGAGAGAAAGTATCATCACCGTTAAGTGCTTCAAGATTTCCCCCAGTACTTGCTTGACATCTAAAGAATCCAACTATCAAATTACCTTGGAGGGTCTGAAATGCATCTGAAAAGCAAGAACCAAAGCAGCTTTTTATTCGTATTACAGCACAGCAAGCCCTTTACTGAGGTTTCAGTGAAATGCTTTATTCAACAAGAGACTGCAAGCAGGTGATGAAATTTAGGCGTGGGACCTCAACAGATGTTTCTGCACCCTTTGGTGAGGATATTCAAACTCCACCATGATGGGAGAGACCCAAGTAATGTCAGCCATGCAAAATCTGAATACTAGAAATTCTTAAGTTAGGATTTTATTAAGTGCTCTGTGTTTAGCATTTAAAATGAAAGACAATAAAGGATAGACTGCATCACGCTTGGTATAGTTAAAATTATGCTAGTAAGATATTTTCAGTATTTCAAAAATAAATTATACAATTCCCTGAAAGCTTCAAAAGGAAGTCTGTGCTCTTGTAAAAGAATAAGGCTCATTAAAGCATGTGTTTGAGCAAACCCTCCCATATATAGAATTAGATGGACTTTGCAAACAGATTTAAGTAAATAAAGGTAGGTCCAATTAGTGCATACTAAATCTTGACAGTATCCCCTTAACTTTATCACTTAAAAAAAGAAAAAACCTCTCTGCTACCCTTTTTGTTTTACTGCCACAACATCCTTCTTTCAAGATCAAAAGCTTTAGATCAAAGCCAAGATCAAACTAAATGCTTTAAATAGAAGCAACTTCACTATGAAGCATTACACAAAGAAGAACTTCTTAGTAGACATATCACAGTAGAAAATCTTACTATAGATTTTTATTTCACACTCACAACAGGTCTACTTAATACGTGTATCAACAACGTATTTTTTATTTTGTAAAGCCACAACAGATTTTCTACTAAATGGTAATTCTGAAAGCTCCTATAAATTGACTCTTGAACTGTGTGCGTTTGAATGAAGAAAGAACAGCGCATAGTTCAAAGAGAACGAACAAGAATATGAACAAAAAATTATGTTAGTGGCAAACAAAAATTAATGCAACTACCCTAAACAATATTCCGTTGGATCAGTTAACAGATTAGATTGTGCATTACCACAGAAGAAGTTATGGGAAAGATTGGGTCATAGAAACAATGAAACAGATTTATACTTCAAATCCTTTAAAGAATTACACTTCCTCTCCTGTCAAATGTTTGGAGAAAACTAGAGGAAAAAAGTTACATAAGACATTTGTCCTGGTTTCGGCTGGGATAGAGTTAATTTCCTTCCTAGTAGCTGGTACAGTGCTGTGTTTTGGATTTAGGATGAGAACAATGTTGATAACACACCCATGTTTTAGTTGTTGCTAAGTAATGCTTACACTAGCCAAGGACTTTTCAGCTTCCCATGCTCTAC